>NC_063201.1:34460209-34557922 GCF_017589495.1 Alosa alosa | reverse complement strand
GGAAACACAATACCAGCTTTTGTGAATGGTAAATGGTGGATCAGATCATGCGTAAATCAATGATCTGGAGACCTTTAACTATCTTTAACTAAGACTATAATAGCTTTTGGCTGACTTTAATACTTAATGCTAGACAGTGTTTTATATAGTCTGTGCTCTGTTTTTTATGGAAGTTGCATTAATACACGTCGTTCTATTAAATGTAGTTTCATAATTAAATAGCCTTCAATAAGTTGAAGCTTAGCTTTGCTACCAACGCGATGCGCATGCATTGAATAAACGCTCATACCACGACTTAATTCTATGCCTCTATGTTTGATGACAACAAATGAACAAGCATTTCCTACTAATTGCAGAAACTTTTGTTTTCTTAATACAGTAGCCTACGTTCAGTTCACGTTTGCTCAAAATATGAATAAGTTCATGAACTTTCGTTCAATGAAGGCGTTCAGGCACAACACTGGTTATCCGGTCATAAAAAGCAGTGGCTATTAACTAACTCATTAATTTTTAATGCTTAGCATGTTAGCTAACATTAATAGGTTATGTGCTGAGATATGCTGAAGATTTTATTCCACTAAAATGTAATTCACGTTTAATTCATATGTCTAAGCTTTTAGATTAGAGTAGGCCTATATTCAACCTTATTGTCATTGCACGAGTGAAATACCGTTTTACATCTAGTGGTGCAAATGAGTAGGCTACAGTAACTGACATGTCAAACAGTGCACCCATGAAAAGCATCCCTAGACTGTTCCATACACATAGGCTACAGTAGGTAGCCTACTAAAGATAGCTGAAGGTCTGTGGCTAACGCAGCGCAGTCGTAATGAAAGTGTCGTGAAGGTTTTTTCGGAACCGAACATGTTCTTGTATAGGTTATTAAGCACTACTAAGCGAGACTACAGTGGGTCCCCGTTAAGTTTGGACGGGTTCCTTCAGGAATCACACACCCCATTTTCTCAGCAGAAATGGCACAAACTGCAGTTGACACAAACAACCACAAGGTGTCACTTTGGAGTTCTGCCACTACTATTTTTGATACGACTTGACTTACTGCTTCCATGATGCATTTTCCAAGTCAGTAGAACAATTGGAGAAAGCTGAGCCATTACCAAACATATATGATAATACAATAAGCGTGAGTTTATATATCTTATACCCTATTTGTCCGCGGTTACTTATAGATTTGATAGTGTAGCGATAAGCATGAGACTTTCAGCGGGGGCACGGGGAACTTAAATTGATCCGCGGTAGTTTAAGCTTACACTTGACAAAACATTCTAATATGAAAATGTAGATGCAATTGTTGTAAGATGGTGCAGCTCCTTTAAGAAAGCACCGTGTGCAGGGATGGAGAGAGAAAGGGATATGTGTTAGAACTTAGATGCGTGTGATTTTTCGAGGCACTGATGCACTGAACTGAACATCGCGAGACTTTGGGTGAGATCCAAAATGGCAGCGCACTGAACACTGGCGCTTGTAAACAAAAATACAAAACTTTATTTTTTTCTTCTACTAAAACAACCACTACCTCTCTACAACTCTCATCAAAAAAACCGGATTATATTCTCCACCTTTTCCAACGGCAACCTCTTCATTCTGGACGTTATGTCATCTGAACCCAGCAAGAAACGCACTTTCGTGACTACTCAACAGAGACTGAACCAGAATCACCTACCGCTTGCACTACTTCTACATCCATCGAGGTCAGTTTACTACAATCCATAAACAACAAACTTGCAATACTGGAACATCTGCACGCAGATATTAAGGACTTAAAAGCCAGCCTCGAATTTTCCCAATCACAGATCGACACACTTTCGCATTAGAAAACCGTGAACTCAAAGGAAATATCACAAACTTATCCGACCATGTTAATCAACTCACCAGCGAAAATCGGATCATGAAAGAAACAATCCTAGACCTCCAGTGCGCAGCATGCGCCGATAACCTCATTTTTTTTTTCGAATTCCCCTGCCAACTTCTAAAGATACACCCGGCTGACCAGAAAGCAGTTAAAGAATTCTTGCAGTCATCTCTCAAACTACCGCCAGAAACAGTTGACAAGATTACCTTCCACCGTGTACAACCGTCTCACTTCCAAAGACAATAAAAACCTCCTCCAATTATCGCCAAGTTCGAACACTTCAAACACAAAGAACTCATCAAAAGCAAAGGGAAAGAACTGAAAGGCACTTCATTCGGACTAAAACGCACCAATTCCCACAAGTAATACAGGAAAGAAGAAGAGCCCTCTTGCCCATAATGAAACAACTCAGGCAAGAGGGCAAGCGAGCAGCACTGTCAGTCGATAAACTGTATGTCAATGGAACTCTGTATCGCCCACCCCAATATCACCACCTGGCTATAGCACATCATACCTCATGCCAACATTCATCTTGATTATAGCATTGTCACCCTCAACTCTCTCTAACCCACTGCCTACTGATGCTTGGATCACCTCTCTCTTCTCTCTTCTTATGTTTCATTCCTTTTGCTCCCCCTACCCACCCATTCTCTTTTGCTCTCTCAATGTTTAATGTTATTCATGGTGTTTTGTCTATACATGTTTGCTTGTGTGTCCTGTCTGTTTTTGTTTATTATGTCTATAGGCTAAAGTCAAATTATGATCTGTATGTTTTCAATGCTAAACAGGAAATGTTCATGCTGTCACCACTCCAGAACCAAATTCCTACCTCTTTATGCTCTATATTCTTTTCAGCCCCTACTCTTTACATCTCATTCGCACACCACATTACATACCTATTCCTCCACCCCCCCTTCCCCCTCTCCTATCTAACTGACACCTGCACACACTCTCACACACACAATACCCACCTTATCAAACATTTTCATAACTGTACAATCACAACATGGTACCACTTACATTCCTGACCTGGAACATCCGTGGGATTGGATCTCAGGCAAAAAAAAATCTTAAATCATTTGGATAGTTTAAAAGCTGACATATGTCTCCTACAAGAAACTCATCTCTCAGAATTAGACTACACCCGCATCAAATCAAGACAATTCAATCACATTTTCTCATCTCATTACAATACAAAACAAAGGGGAGTTTGCATTCTGATTAACAAAAGAATCTCATTCATCCATAAAACGCCACCATCACAGACCCAGAAGGGCGTTTTGTCATCATAAACATCTCAATTCACAATACCCTGTAACAATTGTTAATGTTTATGGCCCTAATACAGACAACCCAGTTTTCTTTCAGAACCTCTTCACCTCCATCTCAACTCTATCTGGCTGTCCCATCATAATTGCAGGCGACTTTAATACAGTGTTAGACCCCACATTTGACAGATCTGATCACTCTAAAAGCAAACGAATCTGGCAATCCACAAAAACAATAAAACAGTTCATGGCGACTCTGGCCTTGGCGATTGTTGGCGGCTTCAGCACCCAGACTCCAAATGCTACTCTTTTTTCTCTCCGGTCCACCACTCCTATTCCCGTATTGATTATTTTCTAACCAGCAACTCTATAATGAAAAATATCTCTGATTCAACTATTCATCCCATAGTCATTAGCGATCATGCTCCAGTTACAATTAAATGGAACATAACGAACCAACAGCGACCAATTAGCAAATGGCGTTTTAATACATCCCTCTTACAAGACCCAAATTTCATCAGTTTTGTTGGGAGAGAGTGGGCATTCTTTCTAGAAATGAGCGGCTCCCTGAATCATCTCCTTCCCTTCTGTGGGAAACAGGAAAAGCAGTACTCAGAGGAAGAATCATCTCATATTCAGTATACAAAAAAAGAAGGAAAAAGAACAGGAAGTAGAACTCAACAATAAAATTATTGTTAGAAGAAACCAATGCAAGCAACCCAACTGAAGAAACACAGGCAAAACTTAGGAAACATAAATTCAAACTCAATGAAATACTCAATAAACACACTCAATTTATGATTCACCGTCTAAGGCAGGAAAACTTCCACCATAGCAATAAATCAGGTAAATGCTAGCAAATCAAATCCAACGTAACACAGAAAAATCAACAATCCCGGTCATAAAGAACTCAGCAGGGAAGCTAACCAGCTCACCTGAAGAAATAAATCATGTTTTTTACCAGTTTTACAATAAACTATATTCTTCAGAAATAAACCCCAACCAGGAATTCATAGACTCTTTCCTAAACAGCATCGAATTACCACAACTCAATGAGACCGAAATAAAAAAACCTAGAATCACCTATAACTCAACAAGAACTGTTTGATGCCCTGAAACAGATGCCCGATAATAAAGCACCAGGTCTGGATGGCTTTCCTGCTGAGTTCTACAAACAATTTTGGACCATCTTAGCTCCACTTTTCATCAGAATGATTAATGAATCAAAACAGAAAGGGCGTCTTCCAACTAGTTCCACCACAGCCTAAATTTCACTGCTCCTCAAGCCCAATAAGGACCCAACATTGCCATCCAGCTACCGACCAATTTCTCTCCTCAATGTGGACAATAAGATAATCATGAAAATGCTAGCACACAGATTAGCAGAGGTCACCCCATCCATTATCCACCCAGACCAAACAGGCTTCATTAAAGGTAGAATTTCATCCACCAACACCCGCAGACTGTTAAATATAATGTATCACTCTACAAAATTTCAAGATAATACCATCATAGCAACTCTGGGCCTTGAAAAAAAGCTTTTGATAGGGTGAACTGGAATTTCCTGTTTTCCACATTAGGGAGGTTTGGCTTCGGGGAGTCGTTCATTAACTGGATTAAACTTCTATATACCTCTCCTTCAGCCACAGTAATCACCAATGGACTAACATCACAAAGTTTCACTCTTCACCCGGGAACTAGACAGGGGTGCCCACTCTCCCCCTCACTATTTACAATCTTCATTGAACCCCTAGCAGCTGCCATCCGTCAGAACCCCCTCATCAAAGGTGTCCAGACTCCATATATGCATCACAAAATCAGCCTTTATGCTGACGGCATTCTTCTCTTTCTTCAAGACCCCACAACATCAGTAGAAGAAACCATCAAACTCATTGACACATTCTCTAAAATTTCTGAATACTCAATCAATTGGAATAAATCTGCAGTTCTCCCATTACATCCCAACAGCTGGGATGTGACAGCCAACTCTTCACCTATCCCACTCTGCACTAACTATATCACTTACTGAGGGATAAAAGTCTCCCCCAGGCTGTCAGACTTATTTAGCCTAAATTATTTCCCTCTACTCACTTCAATAGATGATGACCTTCAACGCTGGAAGAACCTCCCATTATCCATCATGGGCAGAATCTCAGTAATCAAAATGACAATACTGCCCAAAATAAACTATCTATTCTCTATGATTCCAACCCAGCCCACCACCCTCTGGTTTAAGTCTCTCGATTCATTAATCACTAAATTCTACTGGAAAGATAAGACCCCAAGGATCAAACTCGCCCACTCTCCAAAACCAAAAGCAATGGGAGGACTAGAGGCCCCACACTTCCAGCACTATGCCCTGGCCAACCAGCTCCACTTCATCCACAAATGGCTACACCCCACCCCCTCAGACAACACCTGGTTAGACCTAGAACAAACAATCTGTAAAGAAATTAAAATCTCAGATCTCCCTTTCTGCAGTCAGTCGGTCAAAAAACATCCATCCTTCAAAGCCCCTACAATTTCAGCTACTCTGACAGCCTGGTGGAGATTCTACCACATCACTGATTCACCTATAGCACCATCAATTCGCTTTTGATTTGGAATAACCCAGATTTCACCGTCAATAAAAAAAAAACACTTAACTTTCACACATGGATGGGAAAGGGCATCACTCACCTTCAACACATTCTTCAAGACAATAATCTGGCCTCATTTTCCTGTTTGGTCCAGAAGCACGGCAAAATTAAATCATCTATCCTAGGAAAAATTAACATCCAGACAGCTAACCTTGACATTCCCCCACCAATCTCAGAGCTGCTTAATATTCCCTCTCCCAAAAAAATACTCTCCCAAATTTACAAAATTATATCTCGTTCAGAAAAAACAATTGGCCTGCCATATCACAAATGGGAATCAGACTTATCAATTACTCCGGTGCGACTTCTGGACCAAAATGTGCAAAAACATCTACCTCATGACAAAGAATAGTAATCTACAACTAATACAAGGTTCTTCACAGATTCCACTTCACTGCACATAAATTGGCTAAAATGGGGTTTGGCTCGGATCTTTGCACTCACTGCACACAAAATAACCCAGATACATACATTCATGCGGTTTGGCATTGCACTCCAATCAACCACTTCTGGGTGAGTGTCACAAAATCTCTCTCTTCCATCTTTGGCTGTCACATCCCAGCATCCCCTTCCTTATGCATACTTGGTGATACATCCACAGTCAATTTAAGCAACTCCTGCAATAAAACACTGCAGGTAGCGCTGATTATCGCCAAGAAAACAATGCTCATGAACTGGAAATCTAAGAAAAAAGCTCACATCACTCATTGGAAAAACTTGTTAACAGACTATATATCATTAGAAAACCTATCAACTACAAACTTAATCAATACTCAGGATACAACCTCTCCTTGGTACCCCTTTATCACCTACTTACAGTCCTGACCCTCTTTGCCTGAGTTCCATCTCCACACGATCATAACACACTTCATCAACAGATACACATATCATCGAACACTAGGCAGGGGAGGGTAGCTGGAACTATTATTATTATTATTATTATTATTAGTAGTAGTAGTAATATAAATAGCATCCCCTTCTTTCCCTCCCCCTTTTATTTACATTCTCTGATAACTTTACTAATTTCACTCTTTCTCTCTGCCTCTCCCATCGTTATTCTGCCGGGGCCCCATTGGATGGCTTGGGAGACTCGGTCCTGGCGGGTCGCTGTGTGGTTTTGGCATTGGTTGGGTCCTGTGGGTTATCTATTGGCCCTGGGCCCCCGGTGTGCACCCTCCTCATACGCTCATGCACACGCCTTGTCCTGGAAGCACACAGCACGCTTTACTCTCTTTTAATCGCACTACATGTTAGATGACATACATAAACAAAAACTACAAAACAGGCTAGGGTAAGAGTGGAGTGCAGGTAGATGCCTCATCAGGTGTCTATCTGCATGCCTCACTTATTTTAATGCACACATTGAGGAGGCATACATCTTACACAGGGTAAGTGTGGTGTGCATGGGGAAATCCTGACAGATATTCACCATGCATGCCCACTTCTTTTAATGCTACACTCTAGATAGACCCCTCAACCTAGCCATTCACATACTGTACATATTTAGGTCAAGAGTGGCGTGTTGGGTGAAGGTCTGGGGGCGAGGTGTGGTTGGTTGTGGTAGTGGGGGATGTGTGCATATGCTGGGGGCCTGGGGCGATGGGTGGCACACAGGTCCTCCCCTCTGTCAGCTCGTCGCAGTATAACTGCAGGGGCTGGGTGGAACTGTGGCCATTAATGGGTGCCCAGGTTGGCAATCAGTCAGGCAATCAACCAGGCAATCAGTTATTCCTATTATTATACTTATCATTAATAGAATAATTACAACTCCTCTCCTCTGAAACCCTCCCTCTCTATGTTCCAGCTTCTCTCCTCCTGGCCCAACAGCAAGCCAGCCTTATACATATGCGCACACACACACACACACATACATCCTCACATACTCACTACCCCTCACCCCCCATCCCCACCCCCATCCCAACACCACCTCATTCACACTCGTAGAGCTACCATCCGCATCCCCCCTTCTTTTCATTCCGGTCATCAATTTCATCCCTGATAATCATATCTGTAATCATCCTGGACGCAAATCATCCTTAGCCTTTCTGTTATTAATGTTATGTTGTGTTATGTTTGTGGAAGCCAAGTCAATGTGATGTCTTGTTAAGTTACAGTATGTGTTTATGTAATGTACGTCTGTTTGTCGTATGTAGTATTCATGTGCATGTCGTAGTGTTGCATTTTCTGTAATGTCAATGATGTTTGCAAATAAAAAAATAAAAAAAATAAAAAAAAAAATAAAAAACTTAGATGCGTGTGGAAAGTGCTGTTGAGACTGGAGCGAGTCATATTCAAAATAATGCAAAAAATAAATCCGCAGATAAAACCAATTATCCTCATTCATTGCAACCGCAGCATGCCTGCTTGCCGACGTTCAAACGAAAAATATATCAAAGCACCTTTTGCGTTTGAATGTAGCACGAATTTAAACAGCTTGACAAATGATTTAGCTAATTGATTATAGCCTGTACAGCAATTGTTGAACATTTACCTGTACAAGTACATTGTTAGCCTACAGACCAATTTCCATAGTGCACATCTTATCAACAGTTTGAATGTCGTGTGTTTCTGCATTGACAAATACCGTTCAGCACAATGATTCATGCCCAATTAATTTCCCCTGTTAAAGTGTTCGCCTTTGTTACACTATTTGGTTTCATGATGTAGCCTATAATAAACACCATATGGCCAAATACTCAGCTAATGTTATAGGCTATACAATTTCCCCTCTTAAAGACAAGCTGGTGTAGCTTATTAGACTAGGCTACTATTAAAATGCACCGACGGTAGCCTTGGCTATGTGTAAAGTAAGCTATCGCATGATTTCATGCACGTAAGTTCATGCATCTGTCAGGTTCGTACAGGGCCTCGCACCCCCTTGCGACAGCCCTGCAGCTCCTCCTAAGACAGCGAGGAAAAAGTTAAAATACGCGATAAACCCGGGAAAAGTTGACATGTTTGTTTCGGTCCCAGTGATTATTTGTGAAATTGTGCAAACGACAGCCTTTTCAAGGCATTTCAAGGAAGGAGTCGTAGCATGCAAGCTCCCAAATTGACCCAGTAGACAGAAGGCATCAATAGCCTAAATTGTTGGGACTGGGGAGGGTCATGCGTTTTTTCTCAATCACTTTGGAGTGTCATAGAAAAATGTCTTGCTGGCGAAGGAGGGTCACGTCTTTTTTGACTAACGCTCCCAAAACTCCTCCGGTAGCCCCTTAAATAAATAACGAACAGTCCCTAATTGATTATAGCCTGTAGGCCTACACCAGCAATTGTTGAACATATACCTGTACAGGACATTGACAGTAGCCCAGCCTAACAAGCAGATGTTGCAAAAAAGACGAATTAATCATAAATAAATAATGTAATCTGCATAAACTTTATTTAACAAACTGCAAGCAACAAGAGGGTTGAGTTAAACTGTGAGGCCCAAGAGCAGAGCCTATCTGCTAAGGCACTCGATAGGCTATAACGAGCTGTGTGCGCCTGGAAAGACAATAAGATGCTTTCTGAATAGCACAGCGAAGACGGCTCTGGTCATCCCATACCCTCCCCCCACTTCCTGTAGCCTACCATTATGACATTGCCGTTTTGGGACATTAAGCTTTTTCACTTTAAGCCCCCTCCCCACCCCTTCTTTCACAAGCAGTGGGGGCGGGGGCACAAAGTAACACTTTTGGTAGACAAAGGAGGGTTCTCCAGCGCTTCTGTCGTTTGGCCACAATCCGTGCAACCAGGCCAGGACAGATATTTTAGAGCAGGGGTGTCAAACTCATTTTCATAGAGCCACATCATTGAATTTATAGGTTACTGAGGGCCACATAATCGGCGAACATGTGCATGGTGCAACCATGAAATCGGTATTGCAGTATGGCTTATTCAAAATTGGTGTGTAATGGTCCTAACCACTTTAAAACAGTGTGGCTGAAATTAAAAACAAACAGCCTACAACAGTAACATTTTCAAATGCAACTTCTAGGCCTACAGTATTAGTTAACAACTGATCAATATGCATTCATGGACTGACATTGATGAGAATAAACTGCAGTCAATAATGTGCATAACAATGTCCATAACACATATCACCACTAAAATTAACTGTGGCTAAGAAAGGTACTGTGTGTGTGTGTGTGTGTGTGTGTGTGTGTGTGTGTGTGTGTGTGTGAGAGAGAGAGAGAGAGAGAGAGAGAAAGAGAGAGAGAGCTATGGTAATGCATTACACCCACCCACCCCCACCCCCGCAAAAAAAAAAATTCACGCTGTACAATATTTGTCCGTTTCCGGTTTTAGGTCCGTGCATTGCAAAAAAGTAGCCTACATAGCATAACAATATCCACATGCAATAATACAACAACGTCTCTACGATGACCTATTAATTTGGACAAATTGATACAGCCCTATAGCTAAAGTTACCTTTAGTTTTGTTCTAGCGCATCGTGGACGCCTGGCTTTAAACAGCTGTAATCTAACGTTCTGACAAGCACACCAATTGCCTACCTTGTTCTTGCCCATCTGGAATAACTCCTCTAGCTTTGCTGTCTCCATCCTTTCTGTTTTCGTTGTTTAAACTTGTGATATCCATAACTAGTGAATTAGCCCAACATTGTGTGCTGATAACCATATGTAGATATCCGAGTAAAAGAAAACAACTGCGTGCCTGCGTGCGTATTCTGTCTTTGAAGTTTAATAATGTTCTGCACCTTTTACTAAAGAATAAAGAAAATTAAGAAGACATCTGAGCTGCACCGGCGTCTCTCCTTCTCTCTAACACTTTTTGGCTTTGGCTAAATATTTCTAAAATCATTTGAGTTTCACTAGTCACATGTTTTAACAAGCAACACTTCTTATTGAACTAATAACAGACGTGTGTCGAAAATTGACTTTATTTTCCATACGGAGAAATAACATATGCAGAGTCTACCAAGGTCAATCTTGCCAAAAAAGCCCTCAAACCTGAAAACGCATGAGGCAAAAGTGCAAAAAATCACAAAACTAACTAAACTAACACGCGCATATTTTGTATTGCAATCATTGTAGCCTACAGTTGTAACAGCGCGTAACAGTCGCTTTTACTCCCCGTATCGCCATTATAAAGAACGTTTAACGTGTCCCAAAACAGCTATCAATTAATCACCAAACGTCTTATAAACAAGTATTGCCAGGAGCAACACCTTGCAAAAATGATAACAATAGGCCTAGGCCTTTATATGGCTCTGCTCCTGCCTAGATTCAAACTCAGAACTGCCTGAAAGTTGCAGACCTGTTCTGGATATATCGCATTAACCCACTTTCGACCGTCAGACACAACGCTATCTGCTTCGAGTAGCCTATTGGGTAGGAATGTAGCCTACACTGGTTGCTGTGGCACAGTCTTGAGTGACCGAATTCGTTTTCCTTTGTCATATGAATGCTGTCATTTTGTTAACATTACTGTTAAGGAGATGCTGTAGGCAAAGGCTATATTTCAACCTTGTTAGTGTAGTAGAACTATTCACAAGGTTTCTGGGCAGCATATTTATGTTCTGTTAGTAAGCGAACTTCTCATGACTACCGACAAAGTAGCCTACTGCCAGCTGACGAAGCTCTCATTTTAAAACATTACTGAGAGACAGGCACTGTACAATCAAGAAATCTTGCCACCCTGAATCCAAAACTATGTTAAACATTATGTACAAAGCTTAGGCTACAGTGGACTAGCATGTTGCAGGGCTGCTAAAAACACAGAGAAACGCTGAAAACTTCGGCCAATCACAGCCCTTGCTGTCGAATCGCCCGTCCGGTTCGACCGTGGCCATTAGCAGACTATGCTGCCCCCAAGCGGCTGCAGTTGTACTTACATTTCACCCAGCTGCGTGAATCACCTTGATCGTGAATGAAGTGTCAATTTTTAACTGGGACCCTCTTTATGTTGCGCATAAAGCATGAAGTGGGCTCATATTGACAGATATAAGCGAACGTCCCGGTGGACTTTTTTCTTCGAAGTTTTAGATCTGAATGGTGTTGTTTGGATACTAAGTTATTCGTTTTAAACTGAACTACAAGTACAAAGCAACAAGGCGTTTGCCACAAACTTCTACCTCTGCTTGCCTAATCTGAATTAACCTCAGCCCGGGTGGAAGATAGCCTACTTAGTTAAACATAGCTATCACTTGTTCGATTCGCGAGGACAATTTGCAAGGTGTTGTTTGCTTGCTTTTTAATCGTGTAGACTTCAACTACCAAGTTGAAATCAAAGTAGCCTACTGTGCATCGATTCCCCTCTCACAGAAGCAGCCTATACATACGGACTTCAAACAAACAAACAAGTGTTTCACAGGGAGCCTACACCGGGTGCGTAGCCTAACTGAAGAGCTTCGTTCGCAACGTGCAAAAACAGAAGACGTTAGCCTAACTTACTTATCGTTGACGTTGACCCGACATGTTCATAAGTTAGACCATAGACTGATAAGGACGTCCATCAAACTAAAAGGATTCGTTCTTCGATGTCTTCAAATTCGTTCGAATAACCCGCCTCTTCCGTGTGTATCCTGTTGCGTTCAATTCTCTTCCCTGCTGTTCCGGCAACAAGGTTTCACGCGAGATTTACGCCACATCCCAGAGAGTTGTGTTTTCCGAAGATGACGCCCGTCTGTATATGTGAACGAGACGTAAATGGTACTGTTTTTCTTTTTAATAAACCGCCTGTAGACTTACAGTTCTCAATGCTTCGATTTACATGTAGATACTCTCATTATGCTACAGTGTAAGTGTGTTGCTATTTGGAGCCTTGGTAGCGATTTATTTTTAATCTATGTTTAGTTCAAGCATCATTGTTTGGTTGGTCAGGTGACGAGCCGTCGAATTACAGCACAGCACCCAGAATGCATTGCAACACACCGTCATAAAGGGACTCATCGTTAGGTCGGCTTTAAATAGCATACAGAACCTACAGTAATTTAACATTGTCTGTAAGCTCCACAGTAAGCTGCACGCGCAAGGAAACCAGTAGGTGGAGAAACCAGAAGGCACACAACACCGGAACGATTTTAAGGCTATTTCGCATAGGCTACTCAATGGTGCTATTTCACACGCATTATAGCTGACCCCCACTCACCGGGTTAGTGGAAGGTGTTAATAGACGACATGAGCCTACAGTGGACTAGGGCTGTCAAAATTGCTCAAAAAAATGACGTTCGAATATCCCCTCTAAAATAAAACACATGTATTCAATATATTGGAATATCTAGGCTATATTATTTAGCATTATGTCAGTGATGCATCATGTCATCTGTTTTAACTTTTTTGTATGGTTATTGCTTGACAGGGGGGATCCCAAGCAGCTTTCAGCCATAAGGCAATTCCTAATTCACCTGACACTGATATTCAAAATGTTGAAACTATTTCGGCATAGCCTATAAGCAGTTTTATTAAATGTAATGTTAGTTCTAAACAAACGAGCTACTTGGTGAGGCTTGGCCTCACAGATGCACTCGTGCCTTAAATGGCAATACAAATCTTCACGATAGGCCTATTAACTGACCGCCCGATTCACGTTGGCTGGGGGGCAGGGGGGGCCATCAGACATTTGTTCCCAAGGGTCTATGAATTGTTAACCCGGCCCTGCCCCCAACGAACGCAACTTTCCACCTCTGAGATAGCTGTAAAGAAGTCTAGAGGACTCCTAACTCACTAGACCTACTTACTGTAGGCTGCGCAAACCACAAGCCTGCATTCGAGGCAGGCCTTCTGTTGAAGAATTTTATATAAATCCGGCGCTAACAGTAATCCTCCTGTTACCACAGCTGTGGATAGTGTGGCATGCTCACGCTTTATGTCTCCTTCTTGCAAACTAGGCCTATACTGTAGCCCAACTATTTACGTCTTCAAAAAATAACAACTTGCCAGATATGCCTTCATAAATTTGGGCTTCATTCAGCATTTTGTTCTTCCACTGGAAATGCTTCTTCTACATTTGCTGCCTGCTGCATCCTTTCTGTTTGTATTGTTTAGAAAACGTCTTGAGTTAATGCATTAACATTGTTTGCTGGTAACCAGCCACAAATAGCCTACAGATTCTTGCGTCGCTCTCTCCAAAATGTGCCCGCTCTATAGGCTATCCAAGTGCATAATTCTGCGGCATAAAGCAGATGTATTTGTGTATTGTACAGAAAAATAAAAATAACCTGTCAAGCAGTCAATTGACTACATTGCAGTCAATAAGTAGTGCAAATTATGAAACCAAAACGTGGGTCAGTTGTCTAAGCCTCTGCTGTGAGGCCAAACCCATGAACAAAGACGCATTGATATCTGCAATAGTTTTTTTTTTTGGCGAAACAAGCTCACAGCCGAACAAGTCAGGGAGAGGCAACTGGCATGTGATCTCCCCACGGGATGGATGTACAAGTTTTCTCCTGTGCCTACGATATTTAATCCAGTGTTTTGTCAAGTTGCAAAATGCTATTCGTTTTAACGAATTTTTATGATAGTATGAAGTACTTTTTGTATAGGGTACTATCTTAATTGCTTTATACTCAATACTTGACCAATGGCTATTGCATCTGTCTATTGAAAGTGAGAATGTGGCATGTGATATACTGTGTATGCTTCATAAAATAAAATAAACAGATTGCTAATGGCCTACAAGCTGATCTGGGGGGCGTTTCCCGTACAACTACGGAGGTTAGCTTTTTACTAACAGGATGCATCGTTCAACTAACCAACATGTAAGTTACGACTGTTTCCCAAAACTGTCGTACTTACATAGTACTGTAAGTTTGGACCATGATAGTTTCCAAACTTCAGTAGTCTGGACTAAGGTGGTTAATGACGTTTAGTAGCACGTGAACGGGCACCTGCACATACTTCTGTGGCGCACTGCGTTAAGGCCGGCAGATGACAGCCGCCGTTGCACAGCAGTTACCAGTCCCCTGTCCAAGTGTTCGAATCTGGGTTAAGACGTTGACAACAATATTGACATCATTGTTTACCTAAGTTTATCTTTTGTGCAGATCATATTATCAAAATCAGAATCAGCCTTCTTGGCTTGGTTTTAAATAAACTAACAAGGACCCCCCTCCATGGAAATCAAAGGCTACATATTCTCAGCTGTCTCACGTCAAAAGTCGCACCACCTTATTATTATCTGCAAGTGTGTGACTTTTACTTATGTGCACATGGCTGCAAATTGACTTTTAATTTATGTATTTTCTGCCTTGGGCATTTTAAAATATGGATGTATGGTGGTTAGAAGTGTAAATATCAATTAGAATCCTAAATATATTTATAATTATTAATTTGCAAACAAATAACTGGCGCCAGTGACGTCTTTGACATGAAGATCCCTGGAACTATGCTTCTAACATTCTACCACAGGTCGAGAGGTGTAGTTGTAACTACACAACTTTACGATAGTGGTTCGCGAACGTTCGTTGCTACTATGGTTTTGGGAAACACTAACGTAGTGGAACGATGCATTGACTATGTAAGTTCCAAATATGAATGTAATTCTCTTTTGCATAAAGCAGATGTATTTGTTTATTGTACAGAAAATAAAAATGACATGTCAAACAGTCAATTGACTACATTGCAGTCAAGAAGTAGGGCAAATTAATTTACGAAACCAAAACGTGGGTCATAGTTGTCTAAGCCTCTATTAAGTAGCCTGTTAAAAACGCCGCCAGATAGTATTAAATCGGCAACAACATTGTTTTCTGCAGAAGCCTACCCAAGGCTACAGATTAATTCTGAACAGTTATTTCTCTACTGGCTCAATTATCACACCACTGTTTTGATTTGCGTGGTTCGTTAACCCCAACACTGACAATAATGTAGACAGCAAATTTCGATTTCGATTTTCGTTACCACCGTGTAGTCAAGCCTTAAGCCATACCCAAGTAGCCTAAATCGAGGTAATGTTTACGTTACGTAATGTTTAAAATTATGCATGATTTATTTTGTTATTGAATTCGTAGGCTGGGATTACTCTCGGCAACAATTATGTTTAATGGTAGATCCTGCTTTTTCAGAAGGGACCGCAGGCAGAGCGATGTACAGTGGTAGAGCGACGCACAGTGGCTGAAAGTGGTACTAAAGCTTCACGCAGCTTCACGCCACGTAATGCGCGAATGAAATGGTCATTTGAAAGCGATGCCCACTGTATAAAGCAGTTTAATTAAATGGAATGTTAGTTGTAAACAAACGAGCTACTTGGTGAGGCTTGGCCTCACAGATGCGCTCGTGCCTTAGATGGCAGGAAAAATCTTCACGATAGGCCTATTAACTAACCACCCGATTCACGTTGGCTGGGGGGAAGGGGGGCCATCAGACATTTGTGCCCATCCGGCCCTGCCCCCAACACATCACACCTTCCCACCTCTGACAGCTTAAAAGAAGTCAAGAAGACTCCTTACTCACAGACCTATTTCACAAACCTGCGGCATTTTTCCGTGTTTTGAAATCCTATGCAGCTACAGGAGCTTCCAATCGTGAGGAAGCAATTTTGCATTGTAGGCATAACTAACATGCAATAACACCGCCAACAACATCTAGGCTAATCATTGTCAACATGTAAATTAAATGTAACATTATTGCGAATCAAATTAAAATGTTCTCTTTTGCAAACGTAGGCATAGTAACAGAATAATTTAATAATGTTACAAAGATACTACATCAATCCGTATGTTTCATTAGGCTACTAGGCTATTTGTTTTGCCTTGATTCATTTAGGCTAGGCCTTTTTTATTCAGGGGCCGTATTCACAAAGAATTTTAAGGCTAAAAGTAGCTCCTAACTGGCGAATTTAGGAGCAACTCCTAAAAATAATGGGCGTGTCACTCCTAACTTCCTCACTAAGACCTATTCATAAACAGCTTTTTTGTGGCATTTTACGTTGCGATGTTTTGAAATGCGTAGCCTATGCGCAACAGGAGCTTCCTATCGCGAGGGAACAATTTTGCATTCATAAAAGGGATGCAATAACGCCACCCAAACACAACCAAAACTACTCATTGTTAACATGTAAATGAAATGTAACGTTTCATTGTGAATCAAATTAAAATGTTCTCCTCTTTGCAAACGTACCCTATGGTGACAGATTAATTTAATAATGTTGCAAAGGTAGGCTACTGCATCAATCCATAGGCCTGTTTCATTAGGCTACTAGGCTATTTGTTTTGCCTTACTCTTTATTCATTTAGGCTAGGCCTTTTTATTCAGTTATTAATCATCTTCCGTCCTTCGCACTACTTGTGTAGCGCACGCATTCTCCGACCTGTCACCTGTCACTCATCATCGGAAGAGAGGTGTTTGGAATTCCCGCGTTACAATCGTCAGCCAATCAAGGTGGTCACTTCAGTCAAGCTTGTGCATGAGTAATGACGTCATCCATACCCACGAAGACTCACTCCTAGTTTAGGAGTTGTCTGAAAGGCTTTGTGAATAACTTTTAAGAGAAAACTCCAAGCTAAAATCTTTAAGTGCGATTTAGGAGTAGCCTACTCCTAGTAGTAAGATAAAAGCCTTTGTGAATAGCCTACGGCCCCAGTTATTCATCATCTTCCGTCCTTGTGTAGCGCACGCATTCTGAGACCTGTCACTCATCATGGTAAGGGAGGGGTTTGGAATCATGCCGGCGTTACAATCATCAGCCAATCAGCCAATCAAGGTGGTCACGCTTGCCCATTTACCCAAATTAATGGTCGAATATTACTGATCATTGTTATTTAAGAACATGCAGTGTGCGTAGGGTACCAAAAACATCTTGCTCGTAAAAAAACATCATAACGCACATTCTGGCGGGTCTGTTATTTACTGTAGGCTGCGCAAACCACATGCCTTTATTTTGGGCAAGCCTGCATTCATTCATTCAATCATTCATTCATTCAACCTTTATTTATTCTCGGAGGGTCGTTGAGGGAAGCCCTCATTTTCAATGAAGCAGAGATTACAGAAGCGAAGCAAAGCGCTCCACAAACAAGACAACATTCGAGGCCTTCTGTTGAAGAATTTTATATAAAGCCTGCGCTAACAGTAATCCTCCTGCCCCTGATAGGCCTACCACAGCTGTGGATAGTGTGGAATGTTCAAGTAATAACACAATCCAATGTGTGTCTCAATTGTCCCCTGCTGACCACCTCACACATTTCTCTAGATTTTGCAACGAACTTACATGACACAATGCCATAAAATATGCCAGTTTTAGTACACAGAATAATGTTTGTAATGATACCAGGTATAGGCCTACACTGTAAAAAGTTTAACGTAAAATTTACAGCAACTTGCTGGCAGCAAATAACCAGCAAGTTGCTGTATTTCACTCTACAGTACACCTACTGTATATGAAATCACAGTACCTATGCCTGATACTGTAAATGCAAACTACAGTAGTACTACCAGTGCTGTAATGTATACAGTATTGAATTGTCTACCGTATTTTTAATCACAGTACTTATGGATCATAATGTAACTAAGTACAGTAGGAATACCAGTGCTGTAATATTATATACAGTAATTTTGGGAAATTCATATCCTGCTTTATCTACAGCCAGGAAAAATTTGGCTAGGCCTAGGTATGGTTTAGGCTACACAAACTTGCATAAATAACCATTGATAACTTGTTATCAGTTTGAAAAGCAAGTACATTTATTCACTTTTTTCCGTTTAGAAATTCTCGTGTGCTGCATCCTAACGTTAGACCAACGGTTGCAGTCAGCCTGATCCACCACCAGTAGCAGAGTGAAGCAGCACCTAGCAGAAATAGAAGAAAAAAAAAGATAAACAGTGTTAGATAACAATTTTCAACTGAAACTGAAAGGCTACTTACAAGTGAAACTTTAGAATAATCATTTATATATATACTGTATGTTTTTTGAGTTTACTGTCAAAATGCCAGGCTGAAGATGGTGTTAGCATAACTCAGTTTCGCAAGGTATATTTAACGTTAGCCAGCTGGGTGAGCTCATTGATGAACGCTGTTCGTCCGAACAACGGTTAATGATAGTCAGATGTGACTTAAAGTTAACTTATATCAATATTGCTAAAGTTAGCCTATTAAACTCACAAAATCGTACATGATTACGAGGAGTTAACGTTACATAAGTTAGCTGGTAGCAGCTAAACCTCCACGTTAACGTTAACCAGCAGCACATCATCTTCAGCCTAACATTGTGACAGTAACATACTAGGCCTAGCACTACCAGCGAATGTTTTATATAAATTATATGAATATAATAAACTGTAACTTACTGAGAACTAAGGTAGGCCTAATATAAATTAGACTGCCAAAACGTTAACGTAACATAAAACATTAACGTTAATGCCACCGTCACAGCAACAGCAACTATGATAGCTAGCCTAACGTTACTTACTTAGTTGATCCAACAAGCATAGATGAGTTTGTAAGTTAGACAGTACAACGTACATAGACTGTACACATGCCCGAATTAAATGTAGTACAATTTCACAATGAAACATTAACATTACATAAATAAATGCTTGCTTACCATTAAGGTGGAGCTGCGAACTTGACAGAGTGCTGAACACCGTTGGTCTGACTGACTGAACTGTTCCTCAAAAATGATCTCCCGCCGGACAGTTCAAACGTCGTTGCGCGGTGCACGTTTCAATCACCACGTCAATGTCACCTTGCTATCTGGGAGCTTAACTTTGTATTTATGTGCAAAAAGAAAACAGAAAACCCCAACTGATTTTCCGCCATGTTTTTTCAAAATTTTCAAAGTGAGGGAGGAGTCAGATTTTATTCGCAGCAAATTTTTATTACTGTAGTTTGACCATTTTTGACCATAATTCATAGCGAAACCACAGCAACATACTGTATTCACAAATACAGTACACATTTTTCTCAAAAACAGTAGTGATGCTGTGAAAATCACAGAATCTTGTTACAGTGTACGTTTAACAGTAACAAGTGTAATGAGCTATTCATTGTCGAAGGTGCATGTTGAAGTGAAATTGTTACTTTTGAAAACAAACATTTGCCGATATCATCGCCGATCATCAGAATATTGCAACAGATTCTATGTTCTGGACTGCAGGTAACTTGTTAAGCCAGTGGTTCTCAAACTTTTATTTCATTCCCCACTTTGATCAAGGGGCATGACTGATGATAGTGGAGATAACGTGTTATCCCGAGGCTTTTGCAAGTCAGCATCTTCGACGGTATTAAAAATATAAGTTTTCGATGTCCTAAACGGAGAGCCATATTTTATTGTTTTTAACGATCTCTATGCTACTCACAGAAATGTAGGCATGGGGACATGATGAAGTAGGCTATCCAACTGTCGTGTGTTAAATTATTGTGATTACGAGCCAGTGGTTTTCAAACATGCGTGACTCGGAGATCTAACTAAATGCAACAGGCATAGGCTATCGTCCTCGCATTCGCAAAATGAGGACCAGTGTTTTGTCAAATTGCAAATAGCTATTCGTTTTAACGATTTTTTATGATAGTATGAAGTGCTTTTTGTATAGGCTACTAGGCTATCTTAATCTTGGAATATGGGGAGGGAAGTGCGCGTGTTCTGCAGTCAGCCAAATATGAATGTAATTCTGCGGCATAAAGCAGATGTAGGCCTATTTGTTTATTGTACAGAAAAATAAAATTGACATGTCAAGCAGTCAATTGACTACATTGCAGTCAAGAAGTAGGGCAAATTAAGACACTGTTTTGATTTAATGTAGTTGCGTTACCCCAACACTGACAATAACATAGACAGCAAATTAAGATATTTTTCGTTTTGTGGAGCGCACCGTAGGCTATCAAAAGCAGATTTCGATTTTCGCTACCACCGTGTAGTCAAGCCTTAAGCCATACCCAAGTAGTCTTAATCGAGGTAATGTTTAATTCACGATTTTTTGTTATTGAATTAAGTAGACTGGGATTCCTCTCGGTAACAATTACGTTTAAAGGTAGCCTAGCCTCCTGCTTTTCAGAAGGGGCGGCAGTCAGGCTACTGACAGAGCGATGTACAGTGGCAGAAGCCGGCGCACAGTGGCTGAAAGTGGTACTAAAGCTTCACGCAGCTTCACGCCTCGTAATGCGCGACTGAAGTGGCCATTTGAAAGCGATGCCCACTGTAATATTATAATCTGTCTGTGTATATTACTATATTACTAATATATTAATTAAGCTTAACCAACTTTATTATAAGGGCACCCATGCTGATTGCTATATATTACTAGAATATTAATTAAGCTTAACCAACTTTATTGTAAGGGTCCTATGGTTCATATTGGGATAGGCACAGTTTAATAACAATTAGTTAAATAATATGTAATTAACTTTTATATTAACATATAGTTTGTAAATAAACATTTAACATTTAAACGATGTAAGAAATAACTGTTAATTAGTGCCAAAAAGACATTTAGTTAACTATTAACAAATATTAATACAATATTAGTTAATAGATTGTTTTCTATTTGTTAAACAATTAACATACAGATTTTATGCAAACAACTAATTTTTATTTAATGATGAAAAAACTATTACCTTGTGCCAAATAGATATTTTAGTAACAATTAACAAATATTAACAAAGGGTTAGGTAATGACTAGTTTGCTATTTATTATGGCACCTTATTATAAAGTGTTAACGTATTATTATAATAGTATACTATTTATTGGCTAAATGTTGCTCCCTCCTCTGTCCCTTGGTGCCCTATAAGCGTGTGTGTGTGATGTGTGTGGTGGTAGTGGAAGCACTGATCACTGTGCCATCAGGCAACTTTTTAAATTGAAACTTTTCACCTACAAGCTTATCATGGTTCCTCTCCATCTTCAGCTAACACCATAGAAATAAACTATCAGGCTTGCGGCTTCAAGTTTTGCAGCTTCTGTTACGTTACATCAGCCTCCCACAAAGGAAATAGGTAAACAAAATGTGTTAATTGCATTCATATTTTGTAACGCATTATGTATTTCAAAATTAATTGCGGTGATTAACACATTAATTTTGACAGCCCAATAAGTATACAAATAAAGTGACTGTGTATGTGTAGAGCCTAATGAATAAATGGATGTTATGAGGACCATTTACGTCACAAATAGTTAAAACAGGTAATGTGACTGGATGTTACCTTTGGTCTATGATGTAGCCAAGTGATGTCAGAGTGAGCAAAATGTAACCAGTCATCAACAGTACTGTCCATTGATTAAGTATCTGCAAGACAACCATAAAAAATGCATTAGGGAAGGGTAGAAATTGCATGAGAACTATAGATGTTTTCATATTTCCCACAGGTGGTTAGAGAAATTAAAGTCACATAATAAAGCTCACTAAATTCCAGTAGCGACATGTTTGATTACTTAGCTTCAATTGTAGCCTCCATCTTACCTTGCACACCAACATGCTGAATACTTTTGCTGCTGAATTGTTGATTACAACTCAATTCTATTTTGTCGACACCAATCAATAAAATCAATTGTTTATCAAATGTATGTTAGGTTAAGAATTGCCACTAGTGTGCAGAGGTAAGACAGTGCAGATGTTACTAGTTTGGCATAATGCTATGGTTTTGAGAGTTAGGACTTTGCATTGTTTTGCAAACTAAGTTACTTTACTGTATAATAACTACACACAATTAAGCATTTGTAAACTAGATAGATAGATAGATAGATAGATAGATACTTTATTGATCCCCAAGGGGAAATCCAAGGTCTCAGTAGACACATAACACATAAGACACAACAAGGTGACAGACAGACAACAGGGACTGCAGATGTAAATTAGCCTGTGGCTAACTGGTACAATGCATCAAATGGCAACATTTATGTTCAAAATTTTACATGGTCCCTAATAAATAATAATAAAATAAAAAAAAAAAACAGAGGGAAAAAAACTAACAAGACGGGACTGGCAGTGGACAAACACAGTGACGTATTATTAGTGATTCTAGTAGAATGATCAGTGATTCACATTGATTGGTCATGGTTAGGGGTTTGAGAAACATGTTATGCATGAGTGTGGATAGTGTGTGCCTATGTGTATGTGTAAAGTGGTAGCTGCAGGAAAAAAGAAAATAATGATAAAAAGAATAAAACAAATAATATAATGCTAAAGGAAAAGGGAGAGCGGGGTATTACAGAGCAGGGGGTAATATGTCTGGTAATGTACACGGCTTGTAGTTTTTGTGTTTTTGTTAAATTTAGAAATGTTAGAAATGGGGACCAAGGTGTCAAAGGCTGATATTTGCTTACTTCTGTGTGCATTATGTTTTTCCATTGAAATATGTTCTGAGATTAAATTTGTCCAGTGATGTGGCAAGATTTCTTTGATTTTAAGTTTTGGAGGATTACTTTCTTAACGACAGCTAGAGAGATGAGCAACGGATTTCTGAATGTGGATGTGGATATCAGAGATGTCACCAAAGAGACCGAGTGTTGGATACGATGGGATTCTGTAACTCAGGATGGTGGATAGTGTCTCAGTGGCCGTGATCCAGAAAGAGTGAACTGGGGCGTGTTTCCCAAAAGCATAGGTGCTAACCAAGTTAGCAACTTTGTTGGTTGCAATGCAATTGTTTGTTTGTTTGAAGTGCGTATGTAGGCTCTAGGTTAGGGGTCGACCAATTATCGGCCAGGCCGATTATTAGGGCCGATATTTAGCATTTTTATAATAATCGGTATCGGCCATTTTTTCCACCGATAAGCTGATATTGAAATGGATAAACAATGAAACGCGCTACTTTGTCTGTAAAGCGTCTCTCACTCCCTGCATTTGCTACTCTGTGGTCAAGAGCATTGTCCCGCCACTACACCGGCCTGATTTGTTAGTTAGCACGAATGCAGCCAATCAGGAGCGAAGACTGAACATAGAGAAAGTTTCTCACTGAGGCAGACTGTAGACTGGACTTCAGCTGTACGGAGCTATTTTTCGAAGGTAAGGAAGAGCCTACCTTACATTGCTGAAGTTGCAATGAATCACAATAATCTACACTGAAGTTACAAAAACACCACTTTGTAAGCTATTGTCTCTTTGATCCGGTTCAATAAGTAAAGCACCCACTTCCTTCACTTAGCAAATTCCCGATTGATGCACGCACTGATGCTGTTTACTAGTTAGCCTACAAACTTCGGTGCTGCGCTGGCCGGGAGTTCTCTGCCTCCCACCGTCCGTTAATTGTGAATAACGGGACACCTCAGCGGACATAGTACATAGTAGACAAGTCCTAAATTATGCGAACGTCAAAAAGTCTAATTGCTCCTTATGAAATGGACTGTCAGAAAAGACTACATGCACCCAGGGCCAGCCGTAATTTAATCCGACCTGAATTAAATCGCGTCCTCAGCTGGCTATTAACGTGCCTTTTAGGCTCTCAAAAGTGTAGCTTATAGCCTATATATGAACACAAATTGCATGCTTAAATAGCCTAAGAACTATTTTAAAACTGTTTGGTAACACTTTATTTTAATGTGTCGCTGTTACAGTGTACCTACCTAATTAGGTACAGTGGTACAACCTGTGTAACAACATGTACTATCAGGTACTATCATTGTACTTGCATTATGTATTTGTGGGTACCTACATATAGTTGTTACATTGTAATACTGAGTGCTTTTACAAAACTTTGCCAATTTGCCTAAATTTTCATCAGAGGCAAAGAGCTGACCGGAGACCTGCTGGATGGGGTAAATCTGGTCATGATAGATTTGATATACAAAGCATTCTTATCTCCAGTCAAGGCCTCATTGTCTTCAGTACGTGTAACAGCTGTGCTGCTACAACCTTGTTACTCTTTAATACAGTGGAATAAACCTATTAAGTGTACCAGTTAATTACTTACATGTACATATGACATGTATGCTATGTCTTCGATGTCTTGGAACAGGTCTACTAATTCACTACATAGTACATATATCAACTGTGTTGGTACACACTTATTGCTCTTTGATACAGTGGCATAAACCCATTAAAATGAAGTGTACCAGTTAAGTACTTACAATTACATATTACATGTATGTTGTGTCATTGGTGTCTTGGAACATGTCTGCCATTACCCTACATACTGTAGTACATGTATCAACTGTGTTGGTACACATTTATTACTCTTTTGATACAGTGGAATAAACCCATTAAAATAAAGTGTACCAGTTAAGTACTTACATCTACATATATACATCCTGTCAATGATGTTATGCATCCTGTAATTGATGTGTTGAAACGTGTCTGCTGTTACACCACACAGTACATGTGAATTAGTAGACCTGTTCCAAGACAAGACCTGTTCCAGTTAATTCCACTGTATCAAAGAGTAACAAGGTTGTAGCAGCACAGCTGTTACATGTACACTGAAGACAATGAGGCCTTGACTGGAGCTAAGAATGCAGTTTTCATCATTTAAATGCTTTTAAATTAAATTTTTGCAGCATATCGCCTTTACTATCTACCCCCCTTTTTGACAACTGACATATCGGTTTTACATATCGGTTATCGGCCTCCTGTTTTGGTAATAATTGATATCGGTATCGGCCCTCAAAAAACTATATCAGTCGATCCCTACTTTAGGCTACTTCTGTGAGAGGGGAATCGATGTAGGTTACTTTGATTTCAACTTGGTAGTTGCAGTCTACACGATTAAAAAGCATGTCTACTTGTTTGTAGGCCTAGTATCCAAACAATCCAACTCCAAATCAAACAACACCTTGCAAATTATCCTCGCGAATCGAACAAGTGATAGCTATGTTTAGCCTAAAGCGAAAGTATCTTCCGACCGGGCTGAGGTGAATTCAGATTAGGCAAGCAGAGGTAAAAGTTTGTGGCAATCGCCTTGTTGCTTTGCACTTTTAGTTCAGTTTAAAACAAACAACTTATCCGAACAACACCATTCAGATCTAAAACTTCGAAGAAAAAAGTCCACAGCTCGTTTCTATCTGTCAAATATGAACCCACTTCATGCTTTATGCGCAACATAGTCTCGCTTAGTAGTGCTTAACCTATACAAGAACATGATCGATCTATACATGATCGATTCCGAAAAACCTTCACGACACTTTAATTACGATTGCATTAGCCACAGACCTTCAGCTATCTTCAGTAGGCTACCTACTGTAGCCTATGTGTATGGAACAGTCTATGATGCATTTCATGGGTGCACTGTTTGACATGTCAGTTAGCATACTCATTTGCACCATGGTTAGATGTAAAACGGTATTTCACTCGTGCAATGACAATAAGGTTGAATGTAGGCCTACTCTAATCTAAAAACGTAGAAATATGAACTAAACGTGAATTAAATCTTAGTGGAATAAAATCTTCAGCATATCTTCTACTTATTCAAAAATAAATGAACAGACTTCCAATGCATATGAATAAGAAAAATTAACAAAAAATCCATGGCATGACCTGTCTTCCTGATACCCGTTGAAAAGTCGAACTGAATGGAACTGTCAGGGATTGTTTTTTTGTTTTTACAAAAACACAACAACCAAATAACATATCATGCTGATAGCTTTTGTTCATCTCAAACACAATGTAGCCAGGTGAGATGTTTGCAACTACATGACCATTCCAGTTGCAGTAGGCCTAGATCCCAACCACAATTGATGAACTGCCCTACTTGTGATTGTTTTTAGAGATTTTAGAGGTTATATATCGATGCTACACTGCCAGTAGGCACAACAAGCACAAGAACCAAAAAAACACAATGCTATTTGAACATTTATGACAATAACTTTATCATAATTCCAAAACAACACCAGAAAACTAAGGGTTTAAATTTACAATGGTGAAGTATAGCATAGATTAAGTAATGGCAACTTAAATAAACTTAAACTTAAATTCTCAATATGGGGAGTATCCATAGGCATTTTACAAAACGCAAGGGCATACCTTGGCAAATAATAGTCTAAAGCAGGGCTCAGTTGTGTTTCTAAGGGATATCAAGAGACCTAGAGGGCTGAAATGTGGTCAGTTCAAAGATGCTTGTAATTGTGAAAGAAAAAACTATATTCTAGCCTCTGTAACTCTTTGTGAGTACATCACACATTTATTGTGACTGTTTCCTACGAAAACTAGAGGTTCTCAGCTTTCTATAGAGGTCCAACATTTGATAGTAGGCCCCAGAAGAGGTGGGAACAATGCCCTTGTAAATAGGCACAGTGCAATTTCAGGCAAAAACTTGAAATTCTTTTTGAGAGTTAAGAAGCTTAGAGTACTATGTAAGTACGACAGTATTGGGAAACAGTCGTAACTTACATGTTGGTTAGTTGAACGATGCATGTGAATTAGGATGCAGGTGAATTAGGAAATGCCTTATGGCTGAAAGCTGCTTGGGATCCCCCCTGTCAAGCAATAACCATACAAAAAGTTAAAAACAGATGACATGATGCGCGTCACTGAAATAATGCGCAAATAATATAGCCTAGATATTCCAAAATATTTGAATACATGTGTTTATTTTAGAGGGACTATTCGAACGTCATTTTTGAGCAATTTTGACAGCCCTAGTCCACTGTAGGCTACGCCAATCGTCTATTAACACCTTCCACCTAACCCCGGTGAGTGGGGGTCGCTATAATGCGTGTGAAATAGCACCATTGAGTAGCCTATGCTTAAATAGCCTTAAAAATCGCTTCGGTGTTGTGTGCCTTCTGGTTTCTCCACCTACTGGTTTCCTTTGCGCTGCATACGCGCTTGCAGCAGTTGTTTTAGGCGGTTTGAAGTCGCCATACGCCATGAGCCGGCTACATTTCAGCCACCGGACAAAAGACATGTAAAAAATATATGTTTTGAAAACTAGCATTAAACTGGATTTGATTCCCCGCAAAGCAACACACGCGTGACTCTCACCATCCTGATTTCCTACTCTTTGAGCCAACTAATATGTTACGCGAATCAATTAACTATTGCAGGCTACCATTAATTAATAACGTAGGCAACACCCAGGTAACATGTTGTCCTGGCTATCTGAAACAAGGGGTTGCCTCATCTACAACAACTGGTTACCTTGGGCTGCTACAGTCGTCAGTGCACTGTGCACAGTAGGCCTATGCTACTCTTTGTGGTTGATCAACTAAAAATAAAAGATGTATTTGGTGATTACGTTATTGTAGGCCTAGTAGACCTAAATTCTGAGAAATTAAATGGTACGAGAAACGATCTACATAGCGTACCAGACCGCAATGTCTTCAAGGGTTGAATGAAGGGAGTTTTTGCGAAAATTTGCGTATTTTTCAAGTCAATAAACATTCTTAATTTTCGAATGTCTTTCTCAGGGAACATCTGACTTTTCAAAACGATAGGCCTGGTAGTCGCTTAGACAAAGAGTTATAAGATAAAGGCAATACCATTTGTGTCACCTAATGCAGTTCAGTGAATTAGCAAGATACCATCAGAAGCCAACAATCATAAAGCACCTGTGCGCGCGCGCTCTCTCCCCTGCGCATGAAGCTGTCGCTAGATTTGCGTGAGTTCTTTCTTCTGCTTTACTTTTGTGAGTTGCGACCACCTAGGCTATGTTATAGATGTTCTATGAGGTACCAGTGTTTAGCTGTGTCACAAATCAATAAGCTTTGTCAGACTACTTTTAAAATGATATTCAGGGCTATATACATTTTAAACATTCGGGGGCTGAAGACCCGACAAAGCCTTGCGTTAATTCTTCAGGTGGGAAGTGTCAGGAATTTTCATACGAGAGACTCTCTCATTGGTGGTTAGTATATGGAGTAGGGGATCGACAGCAATATTATGGGAGATGCTGAATTTAACATTAACTGCGATGTTTGATTTTAAATGAATGTAAATTTAGCCGGGACTGTAAGCTGGTACACGTGGTTGCTCGATGTTTTCCGTGGGTGCTCGAGCGAATGAAGTAAACTTGTGACCATCAAAAATTGTTTATCGCCTGTAACTCCGTGATAACAGGACGTAACAGGGAGGCATTTGGCTGAGCAATGGAGGTTAATATGCTCTATATTTTGTCCAAATGATGTCTGTCTATCATCGTTGCACTCAGAGAAAACCAGAATGTTTAATTTGTCCTGCGTTTCTTCTATGGCTGCAAACGGGATTCACTCGCAGTTAACCAAATATTTCTTTATTAGGGCAGGGCAGGCATATTTCTGGCTATTAAATTATTTCTAAACCAGTCTGCTAAAGTCTGTAGTGAAGTCTGTGTAGGGTTTTCCAGGCTCCATTTCTTTTTACGAGACAGCCTGCTCACATCTGCCGGTTGTTTGGGTTGCTGCAGCGTCGTTGCAGCGCCACTGGAAAAATACAAATTAAAGTTGCGTGATACCGCGTGATCCCGCGCGCGGACCGCGAGGGAAGCTGGCCAAGTCGAAGCACTGCCCACTGTAGGTGTGGGGAGGGGAACAGCTTTGTATGCCTAAGTGATGTTAGTGTAGACATGGTCCAAAGTCTTGCCTCCCCTCTCATCTACGACAATGTATGCTGCCTCGGGATGCAGAGTTTGTTGTTTACTGATAGCAAAATGCAGTTCTTTCATAGCAAGCTTAGCGTTAACATCTAGTGGTATATAGGCAGCCGTCACAACAGTAGATGTAAACTCTCTGGGCAGATAGAAAGGTCTACACTTAACCATGAAATACTCAAGGTTAGCTGAGCTGTGACTCTCGGTGATGGCAGTGTCCGTTCACAAGGTTTTGTTTACATAAATGCACAAACCCCCACCTCTGGTCTTACAGGAGTCAACAGCTGTCTACACGTAGGATGCAGCTTCCAGCTAGCTTGATAGTACTTTTGGGTATTTCACTGTTAAACCAAGTTTCTGTAAAAATCATGATGTTGCATTTCATCAGCAGTTTAATCAGTGTTGTGTGTGTGGTGATCTACAGCTGCAGTTCATCCATTTGGTTCACCAGGGAGCGAGCATTGGCGAGGAAAAGGCTTGGAAAAATTAGTTGATGTGGAATTAGCTTTAGCCTGGCTCAAACTCCTCCAGGAGAGCCCCTTTGTTTAACATTTTCTGGTCCGTCTGTTCCCTTCGGTCTGTGAGGTGGAGTTCGTAGGTCTCGCTGATTTAGCAATCTCCGGAATTACACTGATAAAGATGTCAGGAGTGCAGGAACCGATGTCCAAAAATTCCTGTCGGGTGTACGATATGTACACTAAACTGTTTTTACCGAAAATACTTGAAACAAGCATATTAGTACTTATTTGCAAAATCTGGAGAGACACAGGGTGTCACAATGCGTCCAATCCTTTGTTTATCCAATGCTTGTGAGTTAAAAATGTCACCGCTGATTTGTATGGCAAGTGACAGCACACTCATGTCGGTACCTATTTTTGGAGCATTTAAAATTGGCTCTTAGTTGTTGCACCTGATGATTATGTCAAGAGGAGGAACTAAGCGGTGGGATGCCCACTGCTCCAGGTGTGCATGTGTGCTCCTAGTGTGTGTGGGCTCCTAGTGAGCTCACTGCTCCAAGTGTGGATGTGTATTTGTGTATTGTGTAATTATGTATGTGTGTACACTACCCCTGGATGCATAGAATGCAGAGAACAGATTTCCTATAGGAATTTCCTACAGGACAAACACTGCAAGAAATAGAATCTAACCAAGTGTTATTAACTTTATATTAAGATCACAAATTCTATTTAGTTTTAAGTATAAAGAGACTAGCAGTCTATCGAAAGATAATTTTGACTTTGACTTATTTTAAGGAGTCTTATCAAGACAAATTTGGTCAACACACTGGCAGCCGAATTTGCTTGTTTTTAGGACAATTTTGCTTAACATAATGGCAGACAAATACTTGTTTTCAGGATGAAACATTTTAAAATAAGTCAAACTCTTCTTATATTAAAGTGTAACTCCAGAGTAAAAACAACCTAGGGTCTATTAATGTTAGTTAACAACTTCAAACTTTTGATTGAGAGCAAAATTATGTTAATTGGTGGTGTTTTGAGCAGTATAGTATAGTTTATATACTCTTTTGATCCCGTGAGGGAAATTTGGTCTCTGCATTTATCCCAATCCGTGAATTAGTGAAACACACACAGCACACAGTGAACAAACAGTGAGGTGAAGCACACACTAATCCTGGCGCAGTGAGCTGCCTGCTTCAACGGCGGCGCTCGGGGAGCAGTGAGGGGTTAGGTGCCTTGCTCAAGGGCACTTCAGTCGTGGCCCACTGGTCGGGGCTCGAACCGGCAATCCTCCGGTTACAAGTCCAGAGTGCTAACCAGTGGGCCACGGCAAGACTGTTTATTTGCATTATCACTGAATGAGCTTACAGTGATGCAAGGTGCCACGTTGCTATTTTATGCCACTAACAATGCTCAAAATATAAATACACTTCTGTGGTAGTGTGGTGAGGGTTTCTACAGACAAACTGAAGTATTGTGAACACAGAGAGTTTCAAGCAGTCGGCAAATGTACCTGCATATGCCGACGGCATCAGCATATGGGCTACACAGGTGGCCAAAAGGGCCACAATGACCATCAGGGGTCATTCAGGCCAGGTCCCACAAGACCTACGTTACAAAGACGTAGAAACTTTTTCAAACTTTGTAACGTAGGTCTTCAAAATGACACTTGAGGAATATATTTTTCGTTTTTGTAAACTCTATACTTTTTGAGATATTAACATAAATCAAGCTTATTTTTCCCCATAGACTTTGCATTGGCACTATGACATCACAACGGGCTAATTAAACTGATTTGCACCTTTATCAACTGTCTGCTGCTCAACTAAGCCCCCTCGAAGAGCCAATTAAACTGACTGCACCTGTATCAACTGCTTTCTGCTCAACTAGGCCAACTCTCTCTGTGTTTCTCCATTCTACAAGGATATAAGGCACATTCCATCCAACTGTCTATCCATCCATCTTCTTCAAACCATACACTCATCCACCCATTAAACTATCTATCAACATCCATTAAACAATCTGCCTATCAACATCCATTAAACTTTCTGTCAACATCTATTACACTATCTACATTCAACTTTTAAACTATCTACTTTGTCTCAGGCTTTAAGCATACAATCTGGCTCTCTTAAGACTATAGATCCTGTTCAACTGTTTCCTCTGCCCACAACTGTTTCACAATAAAAATCCTCACTACAATAATTCACTACTGAATAATTTAACCATTTAAACTATTTAACTGTTCAGCCATTCCATCTGTCAGTTATCATCAACTATGACTCCTTTGAGTCCCGCCAACTGTTTCCAAATAAAAGTTTGTTCTTGCATTTTATGTTAATATATTTTTTGCATTTTCAGCACTGGTAATTTCTCAGAATTACATTTTCTATTGTAATATTGGAACCTGTATCAAAGAGCTGTACTGAAAACAAATTCCACCAGCCTGTGTGGTCATTAAATTAAATGATAATAATAACAATAATAACAATAATAAGAAGACGACTTCGGATAACAGAACAGTGCATTTACATGCACTGTAACTATTAGAAATTTCACCATAGACTTAACATTGCCGATTATGACATGGCAATAGGGCCATTAAGCAATTAGAATCCTATGCCAGGTGTTCAGGCCACCTGCCATTCCAACTGTCAGTTGTCATCAACTATGACTCCAGCCAACTATATTAAACCACCACCTACCTAGCAACCAACAAGCAACCATTGAAATAAAGCATATCATCGCAACCAACTATACTAGCAAACCACTACAGTAACTCCTTTATTTCTGATAGTAGCAACCACTACAGTAACTCCTTTATTTCTGATAGTAGCAACCATTCCTGCTAGGGTTAGCAACAACCTAGCAATGACCTCAAGTACCCTAGCAACAGCCTAGCAACCACTCTCACAGTTAAAACCTAGCAACCAACATGATTAACCTAGCAACCAGCATAGCAACCACCATAACTACCCTAGCAACAGAAAAGCAACCATGTCAAATACCTTAGCAACAGCCTAGCAACCAGTTCCACAGTTACAACCTAGCAACCAATATAGCAAACAAACATCATAGCAACAGCTTTATTTAGCATTGCGACAACCAAATCTACCTAAGCAAAACCATTGTACCTATCTCTGCATCATCTGTTTTAACACTGTGTGATATTTTACGTCATATGTTTTTCATTTTCATGCAGTTATACAATTAACTATTTTAATGCTGAAAGGCCCCACCTACATTGTCTCAACCCTAGAGAATTTAACTACTGATGGGGTACTTGAGTTATTTTGCATTGTATAATTGTGAACTATACATACCATTGCTGCAAGCACATCATTGTAGACCATGAGGACTAGTAAGAAGTGTATAAACACATATACTTTTAGAGAAGTTGGCCACTCTGGGTTGAACTGCACTTCTGGTTTACCAACCTGGATGATACAGAAAAAACAATTTCATTAAACTTGAATTTTTTCATTCCTACATGGATTTACTTTTGTTCCTATCATTACAAGTCATTACAGTTATATGTTGTAAATACATACATTTATATACACTGCAAACAATGAAATGTAACCAAGTGTTATTAATCATATATTAAGATAAAACAAATCTATTTGGTATTCACAAAATGTCTGTCTAAGAGCGCTTCCTGGACTCAAATTTGTTTGTTTGAGGTGCTCTTGGGTGGGAAAATGTAGATGAGAAAAACAGGGAATTCCAAGGCACTCTCAAAGGTTAAAAAGCCTTTATTTTATTGGCTTGGTTACATTTAAACCTTTTTTTTTAAAACCTGACGCGTTTCGACAAACAAGCCTTCAATAGGGAGTCAAACAGTTCTCAAAAGGAAAGGAAAGGTTTTTTAAAATAATAAGTCAACCAATCAGGACTCTCCACATTGCAGATGTGCTAGTCAGGTGACAAGTGTTATACAACCAGCAGGTGTCCTCCTTACATCCCTGTGACAAATAAATGTCGTATATACAGTACATGCATGCATACAAAAAAGTCAACATTCAAACATATTATTGTCAAATTAAAACCTAATATGTAGGGAATAAACTCAAACAAATACAAACAAACAAAACATCAAATAAAGACTCTGAAGTCAAGGTCTTCATTTAGGCCTGGATATTTAGTGGCCTGCAATTTATAAATCCAGAAGGTTTCCTTCTGATTCAACTGTCTCTGTCTATCACCTTTCCTCAAGGTCAGTGGAATGTCATCAATCCCACAGGCCTGTAAGGTGGACGGGTCACTACTATGATGTTCCATGTAGTGTCTTGCCATGGGATAGGTAATGTTGCCAGTGCGAATTGCATATTTGTGTTCAGCCAGTCTATCTTGTAATCATGGTTTTGTTCTTCCTACATAGAAAACATTGCATGCAGGGCACTCCAGTCTATAAATGACAAAAGAGGTTTTACAATTAATGAAGTGGTTAATAATGAGTTGTTTTTGGGATACAACATCCTGGAAAGTTTTGGTTTGCATTACATTAGAACAATGATTACAGTGGTGGCATTTGTAACAACCCTTGAGCCTGGTGCCCAACCATGTTTGTTGGCAATCTGGTTTGAGGTAGCTGTGGACCAGTTTGTCTTGCAGAGTAGGGCATCTTTTAAAACTTATCAGAGGTGGTTCAGGGAAGACCTGGGTCAGTAGGCCATCACTCTCTATAATACCCCAATTATTTTTTATAATTCGTTTAATTTGTGCTGTACTTAGTGACAAATATTGATCTGTCTTTTGTCTGTTTGTGTGTGTTTCTTTTCAGTAGAGATGACCTGTCAGTGTGTTTTGCTCTAGAGTAGGCATTCTGGAGCGTGGTGTTCTTATATCCCCATTCCAAAAATCTTCTCATCATCTCTTTGGAATTACTATCAAAAACCTCATCTTGGTCACAAATTCTTTGAACTCTTTGGAACTGCCCAAAAGGTACATTCTCTTTAAGCCAATTGGGGTGGAAGCTTTTAGCATGTAGAATGGTGTTTCTGTCTTTTGGTTTCCTATATACAGAGGTATGTAAAGACCCTTGTTCATCTTTAAAGATGGTAAGGTCCAAGAAGTAAATAGAGTCTTTACTATAAGTATAAGTATATATACTCTTTTGATCCCGTGAGCTAAATTTGGTCTCTGCATTTATCCCAATCCGTGAATTAGTGAAACACACAGCACTCAGTGAACACACAGTGAGGTGAAGCACACACTAATCCCGGCGCAGTGAGCTGCCTGCAACAACAGCGGCGCTCGGGGAGCAATGAGGGGTTGGGTGCCTTGCTCAAGGGCACTTCAGCCGTGCCTACTAGTCGGGGTTCGAACCGGCAACCCTCCGGTTACAAGTTAAGCGCTAACCAGTAGGCCACGGCTGCCCCCATAATATTCCAAGGACAGCTTAATATTAGGGTTAATGCTGTTCAGAAATTAATGGAATTCTTTTAACTCTGTTTCTGACCCAGACCAAAGTAAGCAAACATCGTCAATATAGCGGCCCCACCACACAATATACTTCAGAAACACATTCTTTTCACAGTTTAAAACAATCCGATTCTACAGGAATCTACACCTTAAGACATGGTACAAACAGAACGCCACCACTTCTGCGAGCTTCACAGACACAGGTCAGACAGACTTTTTTTCCAGTAGACGGCAGATTTTACAAGAAAGCGCAAGGTAAGTCTCTTTATACTGAAAATAGTGGCAACTAGATTTTTTGATCATTATTTAAGATTAATTGCACTTGGCTAGATTTTATTAGATAAGCAGCTTCACTGCTAGACCCCCAATAATAAGAATACTAACAAACACAATGGGGTTCTGCAGCTTCGCTGCTAGACCCCCAAATATAGCTGCAAGCAGCAATGTGGGGGCCTAGCAGTACACTAGCAGGAATGCCATTGCCAGGGCATGAGCAAGGACTCACAGCAACTTTCATGGCAAATGGATAAAAAAATGGCTGAGATATCAATTAATTTACTTTGTTACAGCGCCCCTATAGGCCAAATTACACTAAGGTCCTTGTGCGATCTCACAATCAGCTATCATGTCCCTGTACCAAGTTTGGACTTCATACATCAAAGCGTTGCTGAGATATGACCTCACTTTCTTTATTACAGCACCCCTAGAGGCGAAATGAGACCACTTTTCTTGCATGTCCTCAAAATCAACTACCACTAGTGCAGTGCCTGTTCAAACATGCCATTCCTGAAGAAAACCCGTAGCTCAATTACATGCCCGCAGGTATAAAATAGGATGATAGGGAAACATCATTCCAGCTAAGCATTCAATAATGAATAGGCTACTGAATATTATAATACATTAGCTACCCGTGTTTGATGGCATGATAAGTGAAGTCGCTCAGTCTGCAAGTTGTTGTCTAACGTTGGCTATGTGGCATTAGCCTATCGCTCATTTCAATTTGGGACCTTGCGACTTTGACTAAACGATAATTCCGACTGCAAGTCCAAAGTAGCCTGGACTATTCGAAGCGTCAGTTTATTGCACATACTTTTATTGAGTGGTCACAAAATACCTGTGTTTGTTGGCGTCTTGTTGCAAAATCCTAATCATTTTATGCAAGCAAACTGCATACAGGGAGTATTTATTGTTGAGGTCAGACATGATAATCATCTTGGATCTTAACCTACAAGCGGTTCCCGAGTAATCCTGTCAGTGCACGATCCATGGGGTGGAGCTCCCCTGAAACTGGTCCCTTTGGAAACAGTGCAGTGCAGCGATAAATGTCCTACGTAAATAAGCATTTTGAAATATGCATTCAAAAATCTTCAAAATCGAGAGTGCCCACCTTTTTGCCACACGCGAGCTACACACGAAATCTTAGGTCAGTCTGACAAACGGTCAGCGAGATATGCGTGCCACAGACAAACTTGCTTTATAGATAGATGTCCCTGTTTCAAATCCCTATACCAAGTTTGGTCTTCGTACATCAAAGCGTTGCTGAGATACAAGCTCACTTCCTGTAAGTGAACATGAACATGAGGTTGCATAGCTTTCTAGTTTACATATGCTTTGATCGTTTGGGCCCAATTGTTCAAAAGAAATGTGATTGGATTTCGGTTATTGGATTTCGGTTATCGGATAACGGTGATTGGATTTCGGTTATCGGGTTTCGGTTTTCCACCTGTGCACCATCAAGGTCTCACAGTTGATGGTGTATGTTAGAGTGACAACCAAGCCACGAAAGAATTGTCCATAGACCGGATCCGAGGTGCTGCCATTTCGTGGTCTGGGCATGGCTGAATCGCGCAGGTTCAACACAAGGTTACATTGGTGCTGTGACCCGGATTGGGAGTGAGGTTTAGGGGGGTGAGTGTAACGGATCAAGTTTCAAGTTTTATTGTGGCTTATACTTAGCAATATAGCAAAATTCTTGTGACACAGTTGCAGTAGTGCAAGGAGGGGTAAATAAACACAGGGAGGCATAAATAAAGGGAGTTGAAGTATGAAAATTTAACCTCACGGTTATAGTGACCAAAATTATCACGGTTTTCGGTATTATCACGGTATTTCTAAAAGTGTGTTCAATATGTTTAGAAAGCACTGATAGGCCTACACAAGCTGAAATAGTTTCAAAGAGTGTCCCGTTCACTTTTTTCTTCATGTTTAATTGGCTATGTGCTTATAGCTTAACTTACCCTACCATAACTTGGAGTTTGCTATTTCTATTATTTGTATGCAATGAGTGAGACCAAAGTAAGCGTTCAAAATAAAACTTTAGGCTACTGTATTTTCCTGATAACGTGAGTGGAATGGATTTAATGTGGATGCGAACATAAAAAGACGCAGAGTGGCTACATGATACAGTGCACATTTTGCGGTGAAAAAGTTCCGCCTTTTAAAATCAGGTGTGTAGCCTAATCCAAATCGTAGTTAAACCCATCAATTAGACAACAGAATCAGTAGAGTACCAGTTTTGTTCCATTGTACCAGGCTACTGGATGTCAAAAGCAGGCTCGGATGAAGCTGGCACAGTTTTAAAAACGAACGTTAAGGGTTGTTTTAAGGACATGTTTGTGCATGCACATAGCCAGCTGTAATATTCAGATCACGCCAGTAGACTGAATAAGTGTTAATGTTTACTATAAGCTCGCATGCACTGCTTACATCATTACGTTAAGCGCCAACCGGATGTGAGTTTCAGGGCGTGAGTTCAGATGGTTCCCCAGCAATAAAGCAACATAATGCGAAGCTCCGTTTGATTATTTGTACTATGCAAGTATAGGCTACACATAAATATCACACTGGCGACGAGGATCTAAGAACGAGAGTACACCAACGTTTCCCCAGAGAGCGGAAAATTGTGTGCGGAAGAAAGTTCGGAGTGAAAGAGATTAACCAGCTAGTTAAAGTAAGTGAGCTAGTTAGGTCTAGCCATTAGCATCTAGCCGGCGAAATAGTGCACGACATATACGACACAGTCGCGGCAGAAGAAGACAAGTATGCAGACGTGAAAACAAAACTCAATGAATACTTCTCGCCCAAAATAATTTCCAATACGAGGTTTACATCTTCAGGAAAGCTGCACAACAGCCCGGTGAGAATCTAGATGCGTATAATAGTCAGACTTTGCATGCTGTCAAAGCCCTGCCCTGTTTGGTGATGTGGACAATGAAATAAAGTCACAGATCATCCAAAGCTGCACGTCCTCCAGGGTGCGCAAATACGGTTTAAGGGAGGCAAATAAGACATTAAAAGAACTCCTTGAATACGGCAGAACTCTTGAACTGTCTGAACTTCAGTCAAAGGGAAGCAAGGAAGGTTCCAATCTCACTGCCGCAGTCAATCAAGTGCATAGACAATCCCAGGAGAAGGCATATCAAAAATGTGCACAGTGCAGAAACTGTGGGGGTGAGTGGCCACACAAAAATGAATGCCCTGCAAGAGGCAAACAATGTAAAGCATGTGGGAAGCAGAACCACTTTGCAAGACAGTCTAGGTCAAAACCACAACAGACAGAGCAGCAAACAGAGACACGGACATACAAGAAAGGCTATAGACACAAAGTGAACCAGGTAGAAACACAAAGTGAACCAGCTCAGCGGGAGTCATCCTCAAGCAGTGAGGAATCCTATGCGTACACTGTTAAAAGCAATAGTGACACTAAGCAGCCACTGACAAAAATCAAGCCGAACGGAGACACAGTACCAGCTCTGATATAACTAGATTTGCGGTTCCGAGGAACTGCAAAAGTGGGTTTGATCAGGGGCATGGAACTCTGCCTCATCCAAGGATTCCAACGGTACCTCATTTATGAAAATCAGACATACGGGTCAAAAGTTACATGCACACACCTTCATATACACAGACAGCCCAGCCCAGCCCATTAGACAGTGCCAGATGGCTTAGAACTCTTCCAGGTGCAAGCTTAAAGGTCCAGTATGTAGGAAATAATGGAAAATAAACTGTAACCATTCCGAAAATGATCACCATATGTTGTCAGAGAGTAAGGAAACACGATGAATTGAAGTAATGGCTTATTTGACAATATTTCTCTAACCCGTAAAACCCCGTAAAACCTAGGGCTGTAACGATATACGATTCAAAACCGAAATCGCGACATTCATATCAACGATACTGTGTCGCGATGTGAAAAGGCAGAATCGCGACACACCTTTCTAGTGTTTCACGCAGTGCTTTGCATCTTACGCGGCCGCAAAAGCAACCCACATCTCCCGCTTAACTTATCGGTAGCCTACGTTGTCCAAAAACAAACAAATAAATAAATAATAATGGTAACACTTTATTTGGTAACACTTTATTTTAATGTGTCGCTGTTACAGTGTACTTACCTAATTAGGTACAGTGGTACATCCTGTGTTACAACATGTACTATCAGGTACTATCATTGTACTTGCATAATGTATTTGTGGGTACCTTCATATAGTTGTTACATTGTAATACTGAGTGCTTTTACAAAACTTTGCCAATTTGCCTACATTTTCATCAGAGGCAAAGAGCTGACCTGAGACCTGCTGGATGGGGTAAATCGGGTCATGATCGATTTGATATACAAAGCATTAGGTAGATCGATTTGATATACAAAGCATTAGGTAGGTACACTGTAACAGCGACACATTAAAATAAAGTGTGTCGCTATTACAGTGTACCTACCTAATTAGGTACAGTGGTACAACCTGTGAAACAACATGTACTATCAGGTACTATCATTGTACTTGCATTATGTATTTGTGGGTACCTACATATAGTTGTTACATTGTAATACTGAGTGCTTTTACAAAACTTTGCCAATTTGCCTAAATTTTCATCAGAGGCAAAGAGCTGACCTGAGACCTGCTGGATGGGGTAAATCTGGCCATGATAGATTTGATATACAAACCATTCTTAGCTCCAGTCAAGGCCTCATTATTTTCAGTGTACATGTAACAGCTGTGCTGCTACAACCTTGTTACTCTTTGATAAAGTGGAATAAACCTATTAAGTGTACCAGTTAATTACTTACATGTACATATGACATGTATGTTATGTCTTCGACGTCTTGGAACAGGTCTACTAATTCACATGTACTGTGTTGCTACAACCTTGTTACTCTTTGATACAGTGGAATAAACCTATTAAGTGTACCAGTTAATTACTTACATGTACATATGACATGTATGTTATGTCTTCGACGTCTTGGAACAGGTCTATTAATTCACATGTACTAGGTACTGGGTACCTACATATAGTTGTTACATTGTAATACAGACACGTTTCAACACATCAGGTAACAGCAGACACGTTTCAACACATCAATTACAGGATGCATGACATCATTGACAGGATGTATATGTAATATGTACATGTAACTACTTAACTGGTACACTTTATTTTAATGGGTTTATTCCACTGTATCAAAAGAGTAATAAATGTGAACCAACACAGTCGATACATGTACTACAGTATGTAGGGTAATGGCAGACATGTTCCAAGACACCAATGACACAACATACATGTAATATGTAATTGTAAGTACTTAACTGGTACACCTCATTTTAATGGGTTTATGCCACCGTATCAAAGAGCAATAAGTGTGTACCAACACAGCTGATATATGTACTATGTAGTGAATTAGTAGACCTGTTCCAAGACATCGAAGACACAACATATGTCACATGTAAGTAATTAACTGGTACACTTAATAGGTTTATTCCACTGTATCAAAGAGTAACAAGAATGGTTTGTATATATAATCTATAATGGCCAGATTTACCCCATCCAGCAGGTCTCAGGTCAGCTCTTTGCCTCTGATGAAAATTTAGGCAAATTGGCAAAGTTTTGTAAAAGCACTCAGTATTACAATGTAACAACTATATGTAGGTACCCACAAATACATAATGCAAACAATGATAGTACCTGATAGTACATGTTGTTACACAGGTTGTACCACTGTACCTAATTAGGTAGGCACACTGTAACAGCGACACATTAAAATAAAGTGTTACCGATGTGCTTAATATCTGTATGAATGTGTGTTTCTCAATGTTATAATCTATACAACTGTACACATGACTAGGATTGAATGGAGCTAGCTGGGCATAGAACTGGGTTGAATGGATTGGGAAAATACTTTATTTTTTATTTTTTTCATGACCTATATGAACATGGTTTGGCTTTAAAAAAAAGATCTTTTTTTACATTACCTTTAGAACTGGTGCTGGCAAGGCATTGAACTGGGCTTCATTCGAGGATTCCAACGGTACCTCATATTTGAAAATCGGACATACGGGTCAAAAGTTACATGCACACACCTTCATATACACAGACAGCCCAGCCCAGCCCATTATAGCTCTGCCAGGTGGCTCAGAACTCTGCCAGGTGCAAGCTTAAACAATTAGAGCTGTGATGTCACAATCGGAATTAGAATCCTTGAACATTCCGCCATTCATTTCAATGGGGCCCAAAAACGCCGAAAAACGGGAATACCGCGAAAACGACAAGGGCCAGCGACACAAAAGTAACAAGCAAGTTACACCGGTTCGGGCCTGATTTTTTGGAGTTCGAACTGCGTCGATAGCTCAAACGGTCTAGGAGTAGTAGTTCGTCCAAAATGTGGATATAATAAGAAAACTTAAGAAGAACAATAGTGGGCTTGCTGGATCAAACCCACTAATAAGAAAACTTAAGAAGAACAATAGTGGGCTTGCTGGATCAAACCGACTAATAAGAAAACTTCAGAAGAACAATAGTGGGCTTGCTGGATCAAACCCACTAATAAATAAATAAATAAAGTAAACTTAAGAAGAACAATAGTGGGCTTGCTCCGCAAGTTGCTGGATCAAACCCACTAATAAGAAAACTTAAGAAGAACAATAGTGGGCTTGCTCAAGCCATGCTATGGTCTTGCTGGATCAAACCCACTAATAATCTGAGTCTCCAGCCCCACCTCCTGCACACAGATCTCAGGATACTAGCCTATGGATCGAACGCCTCAACTTTGGCATCTCCTCAGCTGCAGAGGTGTTTTAAAACGCCATCCATCATACACTTCAGGGCATCGCCGGGGTGAAGAACCTCAGCGATGACATCATCATCTACAGGGCGACACAGGCTGATCACGACAAGAGCCTGACAGCTGTGTTCCAGCGACTCAAAGAACGTGGCCTCACACTTAACCGAAAGAAGTCTCAGCTAGAGTTCTTCGGATTCATACTCCGATGGTGGCGTCTCAGCTGATCCGAAAAAGGTCGACGGCATACGCCAAGCCGACAAGCCCAAGGATGTAGCCGAGGTGAGAAGTCTCTTAGGCATGGCGAACTACTGCTCACACTTCATCCCTGACTTTGCTACAGTCAAAGACTTCAGCCATACAGTGGGCATCGCTTTCAAATGACCACTTCATTCGCGCATTACGCGGCGTGAAGCTGCGTGAAGCTTTGGTACCACTTTCAGCCACTGTGCGTCGCTCTACCACTGTACATCGCTCTGCCTGCGGTCCCTTCTGAAAAAGCAGGATCAGGATATAATTGTTGCCGAGAGTAATCCCAGCCTACGAATTCAATAACAAAATAAATCATGCATAATTAAACATTACCTCGATTTAGGCTACTTGGGTATGGCTTAAGGCTTGACTACACGGTGGTAACGAAAATCGAAATTAAAATGGATTATTTATCAGTGTTGGGGGTAACGCAACTATGCAAATCAAAACAGTGGTGTGATAATTGAGCCAGTAGAGAAATAACTGTTCAGAATTAATCTGTAGCCTTGGGTAGGCTTCTGCAGAAAACAATGTTGCCGATTTAATACTATCTGGCTTAATGTTTTTAACAGGCTACGCAATAGAGGCTTAGACAACTATGACCCATGTTTTGGTTTCGTAAATTAATTTGCCCTACTTCTTGACTGCAATGTAGTCAATTGACTGCTTGACAAGTCATTTTTATTTTTCTGTACAATAAACAAATACATCTGCTTTATGCCGCAGAATTACATTCATATTTGGCTGACTTCTGCAGACGCGCAAAAAAACACTGCCAGGCCATCCTAAAAAATATTTTCGTTTGCCGTAACCTGACCGACCCTGTCAATTTAGAACCAACCCAAATATTTATTTTTTTCCCCTTTTAGTCCGACCGACTTGCCGGTTGTAAACTTGCGTTAAGACCGACCGATTTTTTTTTTACTCTAAACAACCAATACAAATAAAATACTATTTATTTGAGTAGGCCTAAGTATTGTAAATATAAATTGCCTACATACAAACGTAGGCTCTCTTAAATAAAACCCTGTGGCCTATATGCTTCGTTTCATTCACACAAACATCTCGACTCAACGCTTATTACTTGGCACGAAGCTCTGGAAGAACTGTGCCCAGATCTTTTCCCATTCTTTCTCCCCTCTAGTCTAACGGTGACCGTGTTGAAGAATTGAAATTGGTTGTGGTCTTTTCAGCATTTCTCAAAATATGGGCTTAACCCAGATTCGAACTCTTGGACAGGGGACTGATAACTGCTGCATAACGGCGGCTGTCATCAGCCGGCCTTAACGCACTGCACCACAGAATTGACGGCGTGGGTGAATAGGGATAAATAACAATAGAGTACACAACTGTTTCACCAGCACATTTAAATGACTTGACTAAAACCGTGCATAACTGGAGGTACACCTGTTATCTGAGCAGTCTGTATGTCCTCATTTTGCGAATGCGAGGACGATATGAGTCTGTTGCATAGATGTCCGAGTCACACATAATGTTTGAAAACCACTGGCTCGTAATCACAATAATTTAACACACGACAGTTGGATACTTCATCATGTTCCCATGCCTACATTTTGGTGAGTAGCATAGAGATCGTTAAAACAATAAAGTATGGCTCTCCGTTTGGGACATCGAAAACTTATATTTTTAATAGGGTAGACTACCGTCGGAGATGCTGACTTGCAAAGGCCTCGGGATAACACGTTATCTCCACTATCATCAGTCAATGCCTCCTTGATCAAAGTAGGGAATGAAAGAAAAAGTTTGAGAACCACTGGCTTAACAAGTTACCTGCAGTCCAGAACACACAGAATATTGCAACAGAAAGTTGCCTTTATAATCAACTACTATTTGTTCCAACAGTATTCAAACAAAGCCTTTATAAAAGTGAAAAAAAAATATTCCATAAGAAGTAAAATAAAATACTGTTACTGTAGTAACTGTATCACAAGCTTCAGCTACCCACGTCTGTGACAGGCAGACATGACACCGCTAAATTCTCAGCTTGTTTATACCCCACACTGAACGCGTAAGACTGCTAGGCCCATCACTGTGGGGTGCGGTAGCCTAGCCTACTTTCTGGGATTTAAGTCAAGCAACATAACCATACAAATGTTTCAAAATGAGTAATTTCGGCTTTGTCTGAACTGGCCATTGTAGGCTACGTAAAAAATAAACAAGTAGGCCAATTCCCTATCCAATGATATCGGCAAATGTTTGTTTTCCAAAGTAAGAATTTCACTTCACCATGCACCTTCGACAATGAATAGTTCATTACACTTATGCTACTGTTGAACGTAGGCCTAACTGGTATCATTACAACCATTATTCTGTGTCCTAAAAACTGGCATTTTATGGCATTGTGTCATGTAAGGTCGTTGCAAAATCTAGAGAAATGTGTGAGGTGGTCAGCGGGGGACAATTGAGACACACATTGGATTGTGTTATTACTTGAACATTCCACACTATCCACAGCTGTGGTATCGGGGGCAGGAGGATTACTGTTAGCGCAGGTTTTATATAAAATTCTTCAACAGAAGGCCTGCCTCGAATGCAGGCTTGCCCAAAATAAAGGCCTGTGGTTTGCGCAGCCTGCAGTAAATAGGTTAAATAACAGACCCGCCACAATGTACGGTATGAAGATTTTTTACAAGCAAGATGTTTTTGGTGCCCTGCATGTTCTTAAATAACAATGATCATCAGTAGCCTAATATTCAACCATTATTTTGTGTAAATGGGCTATGCATTGGGTTAGACACCAGGGGCCATATTCACAAAGCCTTTTATCTTACCACTAGGAGTAGGCTACTCCTAAATAGCAATAAAAGATTTTAGCTACAGGAGTTTCTCTTATTAAGTTATTCACAAAGCCATTCAGACCTACTCTTAGTAAGGGAAAATGACAACTCCTGAACAGATCCTGAAGCTGAGCGCTCTAGAATCTTTGACTAACAGTCTAAGAGTGAGTGAGTCTTCGTTGCTATGGATGACGTTATTACTCATGCACGAGCTTGACTGAAGTGACCACCTTGATTGGGTGATGATTGTAACGCGGGAATGATTCCAAACACCTCCCTTACGATGAGTGGCAGGTGACAGGTCTGAGAATGCGTGTGCTACACAAGGACGGAAGATGATGAATAACTGAATAAAAAGGCCTAGCCTAAATTAATCAAGAGTAAGGCAAAACAAATAGCCTAGTAGCCTAATCAGTGTCAGTTCACAGCTTTTCTGAACTAGTTCAAGTTCAGTTCATACATGCTCAAAGTGAACAGTTCACGTTCAAAGTTCATTAATTTTAATTTGAACTAGTTCAAAGTTCAGTTCATTTTACTTTTTCGTGAGATATTTAAATAAATACTTTTTTCACACTACGAGCTAGAAATCACTATATACGCTCTTTGAAGATGCTCATTAGACATTTGCTCATGACACTGCAATTGTGGGTTTCTTAGCAGGTGATGAAACTTGCAGCAGTACAGACAAGGTAGACCAGATCTATACTTAGTGCAATGAAATCCAGCCCTCAGCTCAGAGTTGCTCGCCACGCTGGCGCAGTTATGCCTACCCCGCCTGCTGCAATTCATCACGGGTAACGCTGTGCAGAAGCCAGTATGCTATTCAACTATTTTCAGTCGGACACTACGCTGTCCGCAATGCATTGGCGCATTACATGTCAAAACCATTTCTGTCTGGTGATACATGATTTAAGCGCACCAGCGAATAATACAGGAGGGAGGAACTTTCTCTCGCTATGCTTTCAAAAGAGAAAACAGATGTCACTCAGTTAACAAATTCCAACGTTCATTTACAGTGATGTCTGCCGTTCATGACACATAATGTGATCTAATTCACATTCAAGTTCTTTATTAAAAAATGTGTTGCGTTCAGTTCAACGTTCACGGAAAAATGAGCGTGTTCTTTTGAACTCGTTCACGCACAACACTGAGCCTAATGAAACATACGGATTGATGTGGTATCTTTGTAACATTATTAAATTAATCTGACTATGCTTATGCCTACGTTTGCAAAAGAGAACATTTTAATTTGATTCACAATAATGTTACATTTAATTTACATGTTGACAATGAGTAGCCTAGATTTGGTTGTTGTTGGTGGCGTTATTGCATGTTAGTAATGCCTACAATGCAAAATTGCTTCCTCACGATTGGAAGCTCCTGTAGCCGCATAGGATTTCAAAACAGGCGAAATGCCACAAAACCGGTTTGTGAATAGGTCTGTGAGTTAGGAGTCCTCTCGACTTCTTTTAAGCTGTCACAGCTGGTGGAAAGGTGTGATTTGTTGGGGGCAGGGCCGGATTAATTGGGCACAAATGTCTGATGGCCCCCCCTGCCCCCCAGTCAACGTGAATCGGGTGGTCAGTTAACAGGCCTATATCATGAAGATTTTTCTTGCCATCTAAGGCACGAGCGCATCTGTGAGGCCAAGCCTCACCAAGTAGCCCGTTTGTTTACAACTAACATTACATTTAATTAAACTGCTTATAGGCTATCCCGAAATAGTTTTCAACATTTTGAATATTAGTGTCGGGTGAATTAGGAAATGTTCTCAAAGTAGCCTTATGGCTGAAAGCTGCTTCCCCCCTGTCAAGCAATATAACCATACAAACGCGCGCACTCATTGTTTCAAAAGGAGTTATTTCGGCTTTGTCAGAACTGAGCTGTGGACGACACGGCACGGCATGCCCAATTGAAAATAAATGAAAGCAACGCAACACAACACAGACCCCGCTTCGGCCAGTCACTGACATGAACGAAAACACAGAACCCGTTCTCTCACGGCAGTCACTGACAGTAGCCTAGAATAAATGCATGGGGAAAAAAACTTCCCCATGACAGACATCGTAAAACACTGGAAGTTAATATTTTGTCACTATAACATACATCTGTCCTTTGTCAAATGTGTTATGTTTCAAGTAGCCTAGTGCGTAATTCTGCTTCATAAAGTTGAACAAATACATTTGCTTATTTCACAGAAAAATATAAATAGCCAGTTAGGGTCTACAGTGCAGAGTTGATAAGTTATAGGCCAACTTGGAGTGAACATACAAACAGGGGAAATTCTTTCTCTAGTAGCTGAGTAGCCTCAGGCGCGCACGTAGACATAAGGCCGAACATGCAAGCCCCAATGAATCGTGCTCTCACGACAACCATGCCGTTAACTTAAATAGGTTAACATCACTCTAAGTTCGCATTCAAGCAAGCAAAACGATGATTTGAAGACATATGTTTTGCTGGAAGGGCAAGGGGGTTACAACAGGACAACACAGAGACAGGCCAGATGGCAGGACTACGGGAAAATATTAAAACGGCAAGACAGCGGGGGAAAAGTTAAAATGTGTTCATGTGTTGAATTTGTTATTACCCAGTGTGCTTTGTTGAATGGTCTCAATGTTGTATTGTTTTATTTCATGTGAATACTATGTCATGTCTTTTTTGGAAATTCTGTTGGAGGGTCATTGAAAAATGTCTTGCAGTCAAGGCAGGGTCATGCAACTTTTGACTCAACACTCAAAATCCCTCCGGTGGCCCCTTTTATAAATAACGAACAGTCCCTTAACTTCCTAAACATGTTATGACTCATTTCTACCTGAATTTCACAGTGCCGAACAAAAGTTTTTGTCAAACACATTTCAGATGTCCACATGCAACTATTCAGCAAAACTATAACTTTAAACACTCTATGAACTTTTCCCATTGTTTATAAATGGGGCAGCCTCTTCCCACAGCATAGGGTTTTAAATATGTAAACCAAACTATAAGAGACAACACTGATGCTTTTAAGCATCCCCTGTAACTTGCCACTGCTGTTATGTTGATGCCCAGAAAAAAAAGATTTATGTAAGCTATTAAAGGGCTTGTCTATTTGTGCATTTCTTTTACGTGAAAAAATGCCAATTAATATTAATAATCATCAGGAACATTTTCTCATTATCGATACAGGAAAATGGCATTAATGCCAAAACTATTAAATAGGATATGACTAAGAGCAGGCTTCAAACTAAAATGAAATTCTAACCTTAGGCACCTTCAGACGATCTCCTAGTCTTGGCAGTCCAGGTCTCCAACTTGGTCCATTGAACATGACAGACAGTTTATATTTGATCCCCTGAGCTTTCCGGATTTTCCCCCATAGATACTGATAGTAATGAAACTTAAAGAAATGAAAAATACAATACAGACATACAGTCAGTAGTCAATACAAAGTAACCTTTATCGTTTCTCCTAATCAATTTGTAGTCATCAGCACTGTAATTACATTGTAGGCTAGGTTCAGATGCAGATGCAGATTTTATAGTTGTATAATTCTAGAGTGACTGTAGAATTATACATGAAATCAACCAATATTTAAAAAAACATTCATCATTTATACTTAATATTCATTCATTAATTTGATGGCAATACCCACAACAGGTTGCATATTTGAGCTCAACAGCCAATCAAAGCCTCCCCTCCCTGCTTAATAGTGAGGAAATGTGAAAAACTACTCCTTAAGTGGTTTCGTTCCTATCAGAGAGCATGTAAAATTCAATATGTCAGGTTTTCAAAAAAAGGAGATATTATGTTATTGTTAATTTTATGTTAATATATATTATTTTTTTACAAATTTAGAAATGGCTCGTTTCATAAACATAGGCCTATTATAATTCCAGACATGTGGCGTGATCACAATACCATATATATATGGGTCAGTGACAGATAAGGGTTGGTAAGATGAGAAAATTAAAAATACGTTTAAACCTTTAAAACAAAACATGCCTGAGGTTTGCTAAAGTGTATACTTTGTATTTCTGTTGTATTCATATTATTTAATATGACGTGTATGCTATTTTTTAACAAAAAATAGAACTAACAGCCTGTTAAATTGTCAAATGGTGTAACCACAAAAATGACAAATATCTAATATTTCACACCTCCTAGAGTTCATGCAATTGCTCTCATGAAATTATTAGTTTATTTTGTAATATCCTATGAGAATATGTTTTATTATATTTATTTCTAAATTTAAATTATATGGGTTTTTCATTGTACTGAGCAAGGCCATATGCTGTAAACATCTTGTTTTCTGTCTATTCTTTGACCATTTGAGTAAAAATTGTTTAAACAACCATTATTACAGTAAAGTAGAGTATTAAATCGTTATCCATATTCATTTTTTTGTACATTATTAGTATTTTAGACAAAATACTGGTTACACCAATTGACATAAATCGGTTACACCAATTGACCATGAAACATTTATAGCAATAGAACAAGAAATTGACACAGAAAATAGGCATCAAGGTAAACTGAAGTGGATATTTTGATATGTATTCATGTCATTCATCATATTCCATATCAAATATCATTTCATAACATCAATGAAGAAACTTGTGTTCTATTTGATTTCAATTCAGTTCTCATACAATTTCAGTCTATACCCATTATTTTCAAAGAGAGTGAGATAAAGGGCCCTATTTTCGCGATGCAAAACCTGGCGCAAAGCATATTATTATTCTGACGCAAAGTTTTTTCCTATCTTACACTTCACTTTTATTAAATAATGTGCCCAGGGGTGAGGCAATTACCGATATAAGGTGTGATCTGGCACATAATCTAAAAATCGCTATCTTATACTGACTAAAAGCATTACGCCACTGACCAGAAAAGCCTGGTCTATAGCGAAAGGCGCATATGAAACACAGCTGAAGACGCACTGTCACGAGATGTAAGCAGCAATTCCTCTGCAAAATAAATGTCCTTAGGTTATTTATTCAGTCATTCGAACATTATAGGGGGAAGTTTTGCTTTTTTCAGGCTATGTTTTTGCTGGTAACCCATTGTCAGTCAATATTGAAAGTAATTAACTGTGTATAACTGTTTTGTCATGGACTATGACACCACAGTGAAGATAGTTTCACTTTGCCTACAGTGGGCATCGCTTTCAAATGACCACTTCATTCACAAGACATTACGCCGGGCGTGAAGCTGCGGAAGCTTTGGTACCACTTTCAGCCACTGTGCGTCCGCTTCTACCACTGTACATCGCCTGCCTGGGTCCCTTCTGAAAAAGCAGGATCAGGATATAATTGTTGCCGAGTAATCCCAGCCTACTAGTTCAATAACAAAATAAATCATGCATAATTAAACATTACCTCGATTTAGGCTACTTGGGTATGCTAAACGGTGGTAACGAAAATCGAAATCGATATTTGCTGTCTACATTATTGTCAGTGTTGGGGTTAACGCTACGCAAATCAAAACAGTGGTGTGATAATTGAGCCAGTAGAGAAATAACTGTTCAGAATTAATCTGTAGCCTTGGGTAGGCTTCTGCAGAAAACAATGTTGTTGCCGATTTAATACTATCTGGCGACGCTTTTAACAGGCTACGAATAGAGGCTTAGACAACTATGACCCACGCTTTGGTTTTGTAAATTAATTTGCCCTACTTCTTGACTGCAATGTAGTCAATTGACTGCTTGACATGTCATTTTTATTTTTCTGTACAATAAACAAATACATCTGCTTTATGCCGCAGAATTACATTCATATTTGGAACTTACATAGTCCAATGCATCGCTCCACCACGCTAGTGTTTCCCAAAACCATAGTAGCAACGAACATTCGCGAACCACTATCGTAAAGTTGTGTAGTTACAACTACACCTCTCGACCTGTGGTAGAATGCTAGAAGCATAGTTCCAGGGATCTTCATGTCAAAGACGTCACTGACGCCAGTAATTTGTTTGCAAATTAATAATTATAAATATATTTAGGTTTCTAATTGATATTTACACTTCTAACCACCATACATCAATATTTAAAATGCCCAAGGCAGAAAAATACATAAATTAAAAGTCAATTTGCAGCCATGTGCACGTAAGTAAAAGTCACACACTTGCAGATAATAATAAGATGGTGCGACTTTTGACGAAGTCAGCTGAGAATATGTAGCCTTTGGATTTTCATGGACGGGGGAGGGGGTCCTTGTTAGTTTACGCAAACCATGCCAAGAAGGCTGATTCTGATTTTGATAATATGATCTGCACAAAAGATAACCTTAGGTAAACAACGATGTCAATATTGTTGTCAACGCCTTAACCCAGATTCAAACTCTTGGACAGGGGACTGGTAACTGCTGTGCAACGGCCTTAACGCACGCGCCACAGAAGTATGTGCAGGTGCCCGCTCACGGCTACTAAACGCCATTAACCACCTTAGTCCAGACTACTGAAGTTTGAAACTATCATGGTCCAAACTTACAGTAATTATGTGTAAGCACGACAGTTTTGGGAAACAGTCGTAACTTACATGTTGGTTAGTTGAACGATGCATCCTGTTAGTAAAAAGCTAACCTCCGTGAGTTGTAACGGGAAACTTCCAGATCAGCTTGTAGGCCATTAGCAATCTGTTTATTTTATTTTATGAAGCCTACACAGTATATCACATGCCACATTCTCACTTTCAACAGACAGATGCAATAGCCATTGGTCAAGTATTGAGTATAAAGCAATTAAGATAGTACCCTATACAAAAAGTACTTCATACTATCATAAAAATTGTTAAAAACGAATAGCATTTTGCAACTTGACAAAACACTGGATTAAATATCGTAGGCACAGGAGAAAAACTTGTACATCCATTGGCCCGCGGGGAAATCACATGCCAGTTCCCTCCCTTCAGTATGACTTGTTTGGCTGTGAGCTTGTTTCACCAAAAAAAAAAATTGCAGATATCAATGCGCCTTTGTTCATGGGTTTGGCCTCACAGCAGAGGCTTAGACAACTATGACCCACGTTTTGGTTTCATAAATTTTTGCACTACTTATTGACTGCAATGTAGCCAATTGACTGCTTGACAGGTTATTTTTATTTTTCTGTACAATAAACAAATACATCTGCTTTATGCCGCAGAATTACATTCATATTTGAACTTACATAGTCCAATGCATCGTTCCACTACGCTAGTGTTTCCCAAAACCATAGTAGCAACGAACATTCGCAAACCACTATCGAAAAGTTGTGTAGTTACAACTACACCTCTCGACCTGTGGTAGAATGCTAGAAGCATAGTTCCAGGATCTTCATGTCAAAGACGCCACTGACGCCAGTAATTTGTTTGCAAATTAATAATTATAAATATATTTAGGTTTCTAATTGATATTTACACTTCTAACCACCATACATCAATATTTTAAAATGCCCAAGGCAGAAAATACATAAATTAAAAAAGTCAATTTGCAGCCATGTGCACGTAAGTAAAAAGTCACACACTTGCAGATAATAATAAGATGGTGCGACTTTTGACGAAGTCAGCTGAGAATATGTAGCCTTTGATTTTCATGGACGGGGGGAGGGGGGTCCTTGTTAGTTTACGCAAACCATGCCAAGAAGGCTGATTCTGATTTTGATAATATGATCTGCACAAAAGATAACCTTAGGTAAACAACGATGTCAATATTGTTGTCAACGTCTTAACCCAGATTCAAACTCTTGGACAGGGGACTGGTAACTGCTGTGCAACGGCCTTAACGCAATGCGCCACAGAAGTATGTGCAGGTGCCCGTTCACGTGCTACTAAACGTCATTAACCACCTTAGTCCAGACTACTGAAGTTTGGAAACTATCATGGTCCAAACTTACAGTACTATGTAAGGGTACGACAGTTTTGGGAAACAGTCGTAACTTACATGTTGGTTAGTTGAACGATGCATCCTGTTAGTAAAAAGCTAACCTCCGTAGTTGTACGGGAAACGCCCCCCCAGATCAGCTTGTAGGCCATTAGCAATCTGTTTATTTTATTTTATGAAGCCTACACAGTATATCACATGCCACATTCTCACTTTCAACAGACAGATGCAATAGCCATTGGTCAAGTATTGAGTATAAAAGCAATTAAGATAGTACCCTATACAAAAAGTAAGTACTTCATACTATCATAAAAAAATTCGTTAAAACGAATAGCATTTTGCAACTTGACAAAACACTGGATTAAATATCGTAGGCACAGGAGAAAACTTGTACATCCATTGGCCCGTGGGGAAATCACATGCCAGTTCCCTCTCCCTTCAGTATGACTTGTTTGGCTGTGAGCTTGTTTCGCCAAAAAAAAAAAATATTGCAGATATCAATGCGTCTTTGTTCATGGGTTTGGCCTCACAGCAGAGGCTTAGACAACTATGACCCACGTTTTGGTTTCATAATTTGCACTACTTATTGACTGCAATGTAGCCAATTGACTGCTTGACAGGTTATTTTTATTTTTCTGTACAATACACAAATACATCTGCTTTATGCCGCAGAATTATGCACTTGGATAGCCTATAGAACGGGCACATTTTGGAGAGAACGCACGCAAGAATCTGTAGGCTATTTGTGGCTGGTTACCAGCAAACAATGTTAATGCATTAACTCAAGACGTTTTCTAAACAATACAAACAGAAAGGATGCAGCAGGCAGCAAATGTAGAAGAGTCATTTCCAGTGGAAGAACAAAATGCTGAATGAAGCCCAAATTTATGAAGGCATATCTGGCAAGTTGTTATTTTTTGAAGACGTAAATGGTTGGGCTATAGGCCTAGTTTGCAAGAAGGAGACATAAAGCGTGAGCATGCCACACTATCCACAGCTGTGGTAGCGGGGGTAGGAGGATTACTGTTAGCGCAGGATTTATATAAAATTCTTCAACAGAAGGCCTGCCTCGAATGCAGGCTTGTGGTTTGCGCAGCCTACAGTAAGTAGGTCTAGTGAGTTAGGAGTCCTCTAGACTTCTTTTCAGCTATCTCAGAGGTGGAAAGTTATGCGCTCGTGGGGGCAGGGCCGGGTTAACAATTCATAGACCCTTGGGAACAAATGTCTGATGGCCCCCCTGCCCCCCAGCCAACGTGAATCGGGCGGTCAGTTAATAGGCCTATCGTGAAGATTTGTATTGCCATTTAAGGCACGAGCGAATCTGTGAGGCCAAGCCTCACCAAGTAGCCTGTTTGTTTACAACTAACATTACATTTAATTAAACTGCTTATAGGCTATGCCGAAATAGTTTCAACATTTTGAATATCAGTGTCAGGTGAATTAGGAAATGCCTTATGGCTGAAAGCTGCTTGGGATCCCCCCTGTCAAGCAATAACCATACAAAAAGTTAAAAACAGATGACATGATGCGCATCACTGACATAATGCGCAAATAATATAGCCTAGATATTCCAATATATTCGAATACATGTGCTTATTTTAGAGGGGATATTCGAACGTCATTTTTGAGCAATTTTGACAGCCCTAGTCCACTGTAGGCTATGCCAATAGTCCAATAACACCTTCCACTAACCCAGGTGAGTGGGGGTCGCTATAATGCGTGTGAAATAGCACCATTGAGTAGCCTATGCGAAATAGCCTTAAAATCGTTCCGGTGTTGTGTGCCTTTTGATTTCTCCACCTACTGGTTTCCTTGCACGTGCATGCGCTGCAGCAGTTGTCAGACATTCACAAACCAGTTGTTTTAGGCGGTTTGAAGTCGCTTTTCATACGCCATGAGCGCTCGGCTACATTACAGCCACTCAGACAAAAGACATGTAAAAAATATATGTTTTGAAAACTAGTATTAAACTGGATTCGATCCCGCAAAAGCAACACACGCATGACTCTCTCCATCCTGATTCCCTACTCTTTGAGCCAACTAATATGTTACGTGAATCAATTAACTATTGTAGGCTACCATTAATTAATAATGTAGGCAACACCCAGGTAACATGTTGTCCAGGCTATCTGAAACAAGGGGTTGCCTCTCATCTACAACAACTGGTTACGTTGGGCTGCTACAGTCGTCAGTGCACTGTGCACAGTAGGCCTATGCTACTCTTTGTGGTTGATCAACTAAAAATAAAAGATGTATTTGGTGATGACGTTATTGTAGGCCTAGTAGACCTAAATTCTGAGAAATTAAATGGTACGAGAAACGATCTACATAGCGCACCAGACCGCGATGTCTTCAAGGGTTGAATGAAGGGAGTTTGCAAAAATTTGTGTATTTTTCAAGTCAGTAAACATTCTTAATTTTCGAATGTCTTTGTCAGGGAACATCTGACTTTTAAAAACCATAGGCCTGGTAGTCGCTCAGACAAGGAGTTATAAGATAAAGGCAATACAATTTGTGTCACCTAATGCAGATCAGTGAATTAGCAAGATACCATCAGAAGGCAACAATCATAAAGCACAGTCTGTTGCAAGACCATGAAGTCTCCCCTGCGCATAAAGCTGTCTGTTATAGACGTTCTATGAGGTACCAGTGTTTAGCTGTGTCACAAAACAATAAGCTTTGTCAGACTACTTTTAAAATGATATTCAGGGCTATATACATTTTAAACATTCGGGGCTGAAGACCCGACAAAGCCTTGCGTTAATTCTTCAGGTGGGAAGTGTCAGGAATTTTCATATGAGAGACGCTCTCATTGGTGGTTAGTATATGAAGTAGGGAATTGACAGCAACATATCCAATCACATTATGAGAGATGCTGAATTTAACATAAACTGCGATGTTTGATTTTAAATTAATGTAAATTTAGCCGGGACTGTAAGCTGTCACACGTGGGTGCTCGATGTTTTCAGTGGGTGCCCGAGAGACGGAGCATCCACGGTATCGGCGCCTATGACAAGCGTATCTCGCGGTTGCATCCATTACAAACAAACATGCAATGTGAACGTCTGGGATTGGGAAGAGCACTAAATGCTCTACTGAATAAGCACGAAGTCAAACCTTTAAATGAAAAACACTCTTTAATAATCAAAAAAATAAACCGCTAATGAAGTAAACTTGTGACCATCAAAATCGTTTATCGCCTGTAACTCCGTGATAACAGGACGTAACAGGAAGGCATTTGGCTGAGCAACGGAGGTTAATATGCTCTATATTTTGTCCAAATGATGTCTGTCTATCATCGTTGCACTCGGAGAAAACCAGAATGTTTAATTTGTCCCATGCTTTTCTACGGGCTGCAAACGGGATTCACTCGCAGTTAACCAAATATTTCTTTATTAGGGCAGGGCAGGCATATTTCTGGCTATTAAATTATTTCTAAACCAGTCTGCTAAAGTTTGTAGTGAAGTCTGTGTAGGGTTTTCCAGGCTCCATTTCTTTTTACGAGACACCCTGCTCATTTGAGCCATCTACCGGTTGTTTGGGTTGTTGCAGCGTCACACTGGGAAAATACAAATTAAAGTCGCGTGATACCGCGTGATCCCACGCGTGGACCGCGAGTGAAGCTGGCCAAGTCGAAGCACTGCCCACTGTATATGTTCAATTAATAGACAAGTGCAGATGTGTGTAGCCTATACTTTACTCGGTTTTAGTAAAGAATGGCTTAGTGGAATACCTGTTCCATACGGTCTTGCGTACAAGCAGATTCCTTCAAATACACTGCTGACTATCAAAATACTGATGCGCTGTTTGAAGTTGCCCTGCTTGCTGTTAAAGGGAATGACATATGTCCTCCTCATTGGTTTAAAGGATGTTAAGCCCAAAACACACCCATGACTGATTAAGAAACATAAGAGCCACCTTTTCGCCAGGCACCTGACGTTTGATAACAAAACCACCCAGAATGTGGACTGGACAAATTCCTAAATGTATTTACGCTATTTGCTAGTAACCATGCATTTTATATTACTAAATTAGGGCCCAAAGTGTGTGTGAGAGAGAATAAGAGTGAGTGAAAGAGTGGGTATGATAATTTCTTAACAACCAACCAACAGCAGGGTCTGCGTTCACATGCACTCTGTGGCGACAAGTTTTTCTTGCTTGTAAGTGGCATCCATTGGGGGACAAGAGGTACATTTTATATATAATAAATGTATTTATATTATTTATTTATAATTTGAACATACTGTTTACATACATCATAATAAAATATAAAAAAATAATTATGGAAGTTTAAATTTAAAACGAAAAGTTTTGACATTTCAAAAATCGCTTAAATTGCAATCTAATTAAACCTTTTTAAAGCTATTGTTCATGCTAAACAGTTAGTCACTATTTAAATTATAAAAATAACATAATTGGCACCAAAATTACATACTCTTGGCCCTGAATCTGATCAAACTGGTCTCAAACAGAAAAGAGTCAAATGGTGTAACCGGTTACACCATTTGACATTTCTATTTAAAAGCAAAATTTGCAGGCATTATTATGGACAATTATGTACACACTTCACCTTTATGTGAATATTCAAAGACAGTTTTTACATTAAATTGAATATTTTATGATTATTATGATTTATCAACATTTTTAATAGGTCATACCATTTGAAATGTAACTTAAGCTTGCCTGGCCATGGCCTAAAAACACTATTATGTTACTTTAAGAGAGTTGCTAACCTTGACTCATAGCAGTTGGGGTCTTGAAGGGTCCTTCTCTATGACATAATTTCCTGTCACATGATTCTCTGACATAATACATACAAAATTGCTCCTTAAATGGTGGTTACACCACTTGACATTTTAAGTGGTTGATGTGACAGACACGATTCCCCATATTAATTCAAACATTCAGAACAATGGGGTTTCATTACTTGTATTAAATATTGAAAAGTTCTTGTGCAAGATCATGCCAGATTATTTTAGAAGGGATTTTGGAGAGTATTTTAAAAAATTTTCAGCAAGTGTAATTATTTGGTTCATGTTTTTGTGGTTACACCGTGTTGACAATTTTACCCAAATTCGGTTAATACTCTTTCAAAATTAAATAAATCCAAAACTTTAAGATTAGGGTTTGATGAAAATGATATTTGAAAATAATTTGTCAAATTATTTTCAAATTTTAACGTATGTAACCCATATGTACACAAAAAAATGAGCGTCACGTCATTGACCCATATATATATATATATATATATATATATATATATATATATATATATATATATATATAGATACACACTTTAGAACATATGTCAACAGTGCCGCCATATTGCTGAGGGCAATAATCGAGCAGTAAATCACTGGAGGTCAATGGAGAAACAGATGTATAAGTATAAGTATATGAAGAGTTCAGATGCAAAACCCTCTAAATCCGTCTGACCACTTTTCTTTTAAATGAGCATTTAAATTCAGGCTCCTATAGTTTTTTGCCTATAAATCGATATTTCAGACCAGGAAGAGAGTGGTATTTAGTGGGTTTAGAAGTTAAATGATTTGATTAGCGTATACTATGTGTGGAGAGCATCCCCTCACCATCTTTATCTGATCTATACTTTTTTGATCCCGTGAGGGAAATTTGGTCTCTGCATTTAACCCAATCGGTGAATTAGTGAAACACACTCAGCACACAGTGAACACACAGTGAGGTGAAGCACACACTAATCCCGGCGCAGTGAGCTGCCTGCTACAACGGCGGCGCTCGGGGAGCAGTGAAGGGTTAGGTGCCTTGCTCAAGGGTACTTCAGCCGCGGCCCACTGGTCGGGGCTCGAACCGGCAACCCTCCGGTTACAAGTCCAGAGTGCTAACCAGTGGGCCACGGCTGCCCAAGAAAACATACAACTGTCTCTGAAACAGACAGCTGTATGGCCTTCTGGATGTATGGGGATGGCCTTGTACATGCAAAACCGGATGTTTGTGTTTTTTATTGTTGTATTTGGTAGTCTTACAAAACCAAAACAGAAAAAGTTGGGACGTTGTGTAAAATGCAAATAAAAACAGAATGTCATAATATACAAGTCTTGGTAACACTCCATAATAAGGTGCCATAATAAATAGCAAACTAGTAATTACCTAACCCTTTTAGTTGTTTGCACAAAATCTGTATGTTAATGTTTTAGCAAATCTATTAACTAATATTGTATTAATATGTGTTAATAGTTAACTAAATGTCTTTTTTGGCACTAATTAACAGTTATTTCTTACATCATTTAAATGTTAAATGTTTATTTACAAACTATATGTTAATAGAAAAGTTAATGACTTAAATTATTATTTAACTAATTGTTATTAAACTGTGCTTCTGCCTATCCCAATATGAACCACTCCCCATAGGACCCTTACAATAGATAGATAGATAGATAGATAGATAGATAGATAGATACTTCATTGATCCCCAAGGGGAAATTCAAGAAAAAAACACGGAGCTACCTTGACATGCTGCCACTCTTGTCGGCGCCGGAACCGCTTGAAATAAAGTTAGTTAAGCTTAATTAATATATTAGTAGTATATAGCTATAAGCGTTGGGCCCCTAAAGTTGGTTAAGCTTAATTAATATATTAGTAATATATAACTATCAGTATGGGGGACCCTTATAATAAAGTTGGTTAAGCTTTATTAATATATTAGTAATAACTATTAGTCAGACGGTGAAGGGACTGAGACCAAAACTGGCTTATCACATTTATTCCTTTAGGAAAAGTTAAAACAAAACATGCCTTCAGGCACTGGCATACATTGCATCTGCACAAGCAAAATAAAAAATAGTTGAATGGGCCATATTACATGCATCATTCCTATACCATCACTGTCAGCCCTACTAGCAAGGGAGACATGCAACATGGAATGTTCAGGTGCACAGAACGACGGTTTATTAATATTCTCACTAAACTCTCACAGACGTAGACCATACGGAGGTAATGCATAAACATAATGCTAAACTAAATGTACATTAATTTCCTGCTAGACTGAATTGCACTTTCCATGCACACTAAGCTAAACTACACTAAATGCATGGAAAGTTGCTGGCGGAGTTTACAGCTAGTCACGTTAGACTCAGTGTGTATGAACTCGTGGTCATATTGAAAACATTAATAAACGTTCTCTAAGTTGCTAGAATTGCACCCAAATCCTAACAATACATGTAAAGTAATATAATACAGGTGGTATATCGAAGTTTTCAACTTAAACATTTTACAGTTACAAAATTAAAACAAAGTGGGGGGTGCTTACAGTCAACCTACCCAATGCAAAGCATACCGCTTCTGATCGGCTATGGCAACAATATAAAGACAAAACGCAGCAGAGCTGCAGTATACAGTTTCTCCAAAGGGGGCTCCAAAACACCAATCTCAATAAAGCTGCTTAATTACGGCGAAAATCACATACAAACACTAAACTACATTTCTAACTCTGTTACACCCCCCTCCACTGAATTTCACCAAATTCAAGCAGCAACCAAATAGTACTTCCAAAGGCAAAGAGTACACTACTTTCAAACACTAGACAGAGGGTCATCTATTACAGGACAGCCAACCACAAAGGTATCCAATAAGGATGAAGTGGAAGAAGAGGTGCGCAAACTCTCACACAACCAACCACTGGCAGTAGGGTGCCTTATACACCCAACCAGACCATAAAGCTATAAACCATAAATTCCATAAATTCTCCACAAAGCTAATCAGAAAAGCTAGATAAATAATAATATGTCATTAACTTTTATATTAGCATATATAGTTTGTATATATTTTATATTAGCATATATAGTTTGTAAATAAACATTTAACATGTAAATGATGTAAGAAATAACTGTTAATTAGTGCCAAAAAAGACATTTAGTTAACTATTAACAAATATTAATACAATATTTGTCAGACACCAAACAGGACGAGGACCACAAAAGCGTCACGTTCAAAAGTTTATTTAAGGGTTGGGGGTTAAGGGGTTTCAGGGGTTCGGGGTACAGGAGTTCCAAGAGTCTGCATGTGTGTGTTCCCCCAGTAGCCGAACAGCGATGGCAGGAGCTGGATGATCCGGGAAGTCCTGGGGAAACACACACACAAACAACAATTGAAACGAAGCAGCAGTACAGTCAAGGACTAGGGCGGTATTCGTGAGAAAGAGGGACGGAAGGCAGGTCAAGATTACCGGGCTAGAGAACACAGAAGTAGTCGAAAGGTCCGGGATCACAGGCAAAGAGTCAGAGGCGTTTTCCAAAATAGGCAGGTAACTGGTGCTGGTTGCAGACGATCTGACAAGTGTGGACTGAACAGCAAGGCTTTATATACAGGGCATGATGAGTGGTGAATGCAGTGCAGCTGGTAGGTAAACGAGGGTGAGGCCGAGCAGAGCAGGAACAGGTGGAGGTCATCAGACTTCAATCAGCGCGTGTTACCAGGCAGAGAGAGAGCTCATGACAATATTAGTTAATAGATTTGTTAAAACATTAACATACAGATTTTATGCAAACAACTAATATTCAATTAATGATGAAAAAACTATTAACTTGTGCCAAATAGATATTTTAGTAACAATTAACAAATATTAAGTAAGGGATAATGGACAGACCACCGTGGAGTCCATTATCCCGCTTATTCCACTGTTGCCACTTGCGTTGTGTTCATTTCCTGTTACAATTTAAACGTTTTAATCGCTAGCACTGTCTTGTTTGTAGAACTAATTTCTTCCGACACATATCAACTAATTTCTCAACTCACAGGACAAACTGCCGTTACTAGTTCTAAATGGATGGTTGCTTTCTGCCAAAGGCCAGTCGTTAGTTCTATCTCTCCTGTTGTCAAGCGGGCGTATCCCAAGATTCTGATGAACTTTAGCTTTGAAACATCGCTATTTTACTTAGCCTGCTGTTATCCATCTAGCTAAAAGCCACCTCCGTCATATGCTACAATGTTGCAATGTTCTGAACGTCTGCATTTTACAGCTCGGATGCAACGTGACAGTTCATTTAAACTTCACAATGAGTTTGGCGAATTAATATACAAGTGTGATCCGGCCAAAAAATGGATCTACTTCATAGGTGTGCAGATAACATACGGTTAATGGTCGTTCTAAATTACGTAGGACAATGGGAAATTCAACCAAGCAGTGGAATAACAAAGGGTTAGGTAATTACTAGTTTGCTATTTATTATGGCACCTTATTATGGAGTGTTACCCAAGTCTTGTAAACCCATATTTAGCAGCAAAAAGGACATAGACAACATGTCAAATGTTGAAAATGAAAATTTGGACTATTTCATGGAAAGTATATGTTAATTTTGAATTTGATGCCAGCAACATGTTTCAAAAAAAGTTGGGACAGGAGAATGTTTACCACTGTGCTGCTTCACCTCTTCATTTAACACAATTCTGTAAATGTTTAGGAACTGAGGAGACCATTTGCTACAGTTTTGATAATGAAATGTTGTCCCATTACTCCCCGATAGGATTTCAGTTGCTCAACAGTATGGGGTATTCTTAGTCATGCTTTCCATTCCATTATGCACCTAATTTGACAAATCTGGATTGCAGACAGGCCATCTTAGCACCTGGACTCTTCCTCTATGGAGAAATACTATTTAAATATATGCATAATTCATTGTTTTCCAATATTCAAGGTCATCCCTGGAAAAGACATTGCCTGGATGGCAGTATATGTTGCTCAAAACCTGATACATCATTCAGAATTGATTGTGTTTTGCCAAATGCACAAGATGCCCATGCTGTAATGCTCCTCCACACCGTCATAGATGTTGGGCTTCGAACTGAGCACTAAAACAAGTTGGATAGGTTGGATACTTGGATAGGCCCTCCCCTCTTTAGCCCAGATTTCAACCTCTCCCTCAGCCAGAGCACTGTTCCCACCTGCTTCAAGACCACAACCATTGTTCCTCTCCCCAAGAAAAGCCCACCCACCTGTCTGAATGATTATAGGCCAATAGCACTCACTTCAATCATCACAAAGTGTTTTGAGATAGTGGTGATGGCCCACATTCAGAATAGCCTACCAGACACACTGGACCCCCTGCAATACGCATACTGGCCCAACAGATCCACCTCGACGCCATCACTGCTGCACTCCACTATTCCCTCTCCCACGATCAGTTGTCTCTCATGTCTCATATTGTCCTATATAATCACTAAGAACCTTCAAAACATTTAAGCATGAAGTCATTAGGCCTATGAACGGTTACCTGACGTGACAGCATGTTTTTCTTCAATCTCCTTCACTGACGCATATGGAAAAGACTTAACGTCCCAAAACATTGATAAATGATAATCAAATTTCTCTCATAACCATCTATAAAAAAGTGTTTTTTCTTTTCTTTTTGACCACGTCCGAATCCCAGGACATAACGCACTGGACCTTATAATAGGCTCGAGATCCAAAGGGGGCAGATAGGGGCCTACTGCACTTAGTAAAACTTAAAAAGATTGAACGAAGCTTCCCGAACTTTGAAATTGCGATCAGTGATTGGCATCGGGTGAACGAAGCTTTTCTAAGTTGAACAGGCTATTAAAACTATTTGCGCACCTCCATGTCACAGGAGAGACTGGGCTCTCCCTTCTATGAATTGAAAAAGTGCATGTAAGTGCATGTTGTGTGTTATGTCTGTATGCTACTGAGACCCTTGAATTTCCCCTTGAGGATCAATAAAGTATCTATCTATCTATCTATCTATCTATCTATCTATCTATCTATCTAAAAGACGTTAGGCTACCTGCAAACTGGCCTATGATTCATTGCTGAGTTTGCGGTAAAGCAAGAAAATGTTTTTCAGGATATGGCGAGTCAGTGTCACTTATTTGTCCAATGATAGCCTACAGACCAGTTTCCATAGTGCACATCTTATCAATAGTTTAAATGTCGTGTGTGTTTCTGCTCATTGACAAATACCGTTCAGCACAATGATTCATGCCCAATTAATTCCCCCTGTTAAAGTCTTCACCTTTGTTACACTATTTGGTTTCATGATGTAGCCTATGATAAACACCATATGGCCAAATATGTGACTCAGCTAATGTTATACAATTTCCCCTTAAAGACAAGCTGGTGTAGCTTATTAGACTAGGCTACTTTTAAAATGCACCGACGGTAGCCTTGGCTATGTGTAAAGTAAGCTATTGCATGATTTCATGCACGTAAGTGAAAAGGGCCTTGCATCTGTCAAGTTCACACAGGGCCTCGCACCCCCTTGCGACGGCCCTGCAGCTCCTCCTAAGACAGCGAGGAAAAAGTTAAAATACGCGATAAACCCAGGAAAAGTTGACAGGTTTGTTTCGGTCCCGGTGATTATTTGTGAAATTGTGCAAACAACAGCCTTTTCAAGGCATTTCAAAGAAGGAGTCATAGCATGCAAGCTCCCAAATTGACCCAGTAGCCTACAGAAGGCATCAATAAATTGTTGAGACTGGGGAGGGTCATGCGTTTTTTCTCAATCACTTTGGAGGGTCATAGAAAAATTTCTTGCTGGCGAGTCACGTCTTTTTTGACTAACACTCCCAAAACTCTTCCAGTAGCCCCTTAAATAAATAACGAACAGTCCCTAATTGATTATAGCCTGTAATCTGCATCGCTTTATTTAACAAACTGCAAGCAACAAGAGGGTTGAGTTCGCTGTGAGACCAAACCCAAGAGCAGAGCCTATCTTTTAAGGCAGTCGATAGGCTATATAGTCCAGTTGACAGAAAGGTGAACCCGGAAATGTTAAGTACACCAAAGTTTTATGATGGAAATATATAGTATGGGTTCACAGCATGCAGAAACTGCCGAATGCTAATTTGCAAATGTTGGGCAATTTGTATAATTGAGCTAATTAGCAAAATTAGCATAATCACCTATATTGATCATATTATAAGAGCTGCTTGGCCAAAATAGACCATGTTAGTATGTTTTTAGGGGTTACTGGAGATGCTGAGTCCATATCTGACATTTTCAGGATTCAAAATCACTATTTAAACTTGGTTTGGTCACGTTTTTACTCTCATTAAGCTGATTTTGCTGAGTTTTTGGGGGCGATTTAGATGGATTTTTGGAGGATAAAAATGTTCAGTGTTTAGGAATAATTTGGATCCTCAAGTTATTTCTGAATTCCACAATCATTTTGGAAATAGCTATTCACTGGCCCTCTGCTGTGACTCACAATTGAGTAACAAAGGGAAAAACTAGCCTCTACTACTCCTCACTGTCCTCATCCGTTGTCCTGTCGCCATCTTCTCCAGACTCTTCATCCCTGTCCTTCTGCTGTTTTTGCTGTGTAAATATATTGCCACATGTAACATCACTGCCTTTGCAGAAACAATAATTAGTACAGGCCAGGCCTGCAGCTGCACAGCTGCACTTTCCAGATACATGTATACACAGTTTTATAACATCTAACAAATCAGGAGGAGCAACAGGACTTGAATCGAGGGTGGGCAAGTTCCTCTCCTTTCTTCATACCTGTCTTCTAACTCCCTCAAACGCTGTTATATCCACAGCCGGTGGATCAGGGCGGTCTGCTGCTTTCCAAAGCAGCACCTGTAGATGGGCACGCTTTTCCATGGAGGAGCAAGTTGCGTTCTGTAGGAGACAGTGTCTTCAGTGCTGGAGGAGCCGGGAGTGGGGAGATCTCACGCCAGGGATGAATTACTGCACGGGCCTACCGGCCCCGCCCAGGGGCCCAAGGGGTCAGGGGGCCCTGAAGCCCAAGCCTTTGCGTGAAATCATTGTCTCAATATCAACACATCAGGATGTAGGCTATGAATCTGATTGAATTTAGTATTGGCCATTCCCAAAATGCACCAGAATACAGGAAATCACATCAAACAAATTAAAACATTTCTGAGGAAGGACCTCCAAACCCCCCTTCCACATATGCGACAATTAATGGGGGGCCCTTAATACATCTGGGCCCAGGGGCCCGAAAGTTCATAATCCGTCCATGCTCACCGCTAGGTGGAGGCCCAAGCAAAAGGATCTGAAGAGAAGTAAGGGGTACTAAAAAGCTCACAGAGGCCTTCAGTAGAAGCCGCAGGAGGAGACCAGCCGTCGACTGAGCCTAGCTACGGGAGAAATGCTTGCCTAAAGAGGGTTTTGATGCAGTGGCCACGGCGGAGAAGGACTTCATGCGACTGGGAGAGAGGTCTGAGGAAGCGGCCTTGGAAAATAAGGTAGTGACGCTGGCTTGGGCGCTGACTTCACCGAGACAAGACCTTGAGCCCCTGCCCCCGCTGGACAGCTTTAGGCTGGAGTTGCCGGTGGCCCTGGCTGCGGAGCAGAGCAAAGGTGGAGCGGCAAGGAGTGGTGCCTTGAGGATGGATGGTTGGCGGAGCCTGTTCGAGTCGGCCTGTTCGCCGGTGCTCTTTAGAAAAATAAGGGGGGAAAAAGTTTGTTGTGTGAAATCCGATGGCACGAGCCAGAGAGAAGTTCTAGGCCTTGGAGCGATCGTGGCGGTGTGGAGTGGCCGGAACAGCGGCAACGTCGGGGGGACGCCAACGTCGGTAGCTGTAGCTGTGCGCAGCGTGGTCCGGCTGCGATGGAACTGGAGTCTGCTACCCCGACTGGCGAGACGACGGAGTGGAGCATCAGAGGTGCAGTGCCAGTTACGGTGCTCAGCGCTGGGGAGTCTGTGGCAGTGGAGGCTAGGCCCCACCAGGTGTTGGAGGAACGTTGCGGTGGTGCACACTGCGAAAGTGCGACCTGAGGGCGTTCTCTGAAGGGAGCTGGGGATGTGAGGTGACAGACCAGGTGACTGCTAGCACGCCCCGCATTGGGCCGCTGGTGGTTGTGGTTCCCCAGGGTGAGTAGGGCTCTTGCGGTGTGTGCACCCCACCTGCTGTGTGGCAGTGCCAGAGACTAATTGCTGGACTGAATGTGGGAACACCCGCGCCGAGGATAGCAATGGCTTGTTGGGGGAGCTGTGCAACACCAGCGTGCTGGACTGTGCTTGAGATTCCCACGATGCTTCGCGCTGGGGATTCTGGGAGAACTGAATGATCATCTCAATACCAATGTTTCCCAAAAGGCTTGTCCCAAGGAGAACAGTATTACCTTAAACACACATGAGGAAACTGAACAGTCCAATCAGTAGACTAGAATAAGCTAGCCAATAGGGGTTTGAATCTCTCATGTAAAAGACGATACGATTTGCATCTAGATACATGGGCACGATTCGATACAAGAAAAGATACATGTTCATAAAAAACGATTTAGTACGATTCGATGCGATTCGATTCGATGCAATTCGGTGCAGTTCGAGAATGAAAAGCATTCTGAAAGATTTTTTATCATTTGCTCAAGGTGCTCATTCATTTTATATTATCAATTATCATGGTCATGGTTGTCAATTGACCGATCCCAAGCCCCACCTCCCATTGTCAGTCCCATAGTTACTGTTGCTAAGTCGGACAAGTTTGCAGGAAAGTGTGCGAGAACGCGTGTTCAACATGGGGACGCAGCACCCCCATTTAGCCGAGTGCAACAGTGTATGCTGGATTTCTGGGCGTCAAGTAATATTGATATATTCAAAAAAACAGAGGCCAGAAAGGCCTTCAGTATGCGAAGGACACATTCACAATGTCCGCTGTTATCAACAAGGTGGAACACCACAAATCGAGGACAAACCAATCCGGTGTTACGGATCTTAATGGGATATGCATGTTAACTGGGGATAAACAATTAACACGTTATCACAAGCAGGTAGTTTACCTTATTTGCTGCAGATGTGACTCTGATTCAATAAACAGGTCTGTGCAAACATATGGTGTTGGCGTGCCATAAACGAAATCTAACCATATTTTCGAGGATTAATTGAAGACGGGACCAAGTGCTGCAGATCCAAGTTCCCACGCAACTTGGGAGAGTGGCTAGCCTATAGGCAGCTCATGTTGGGAGGTGGAGAGATAGCTTAAACCCGGTAGGCCGATAGCCTACTTATTATTTTGAATGGCTGCTTTAGAAGGAAGAGTTCAAATAAACATGATACAAGTGTATTGAAAAGAAACCACTAGATCTATCGAGTTTAAACCCCGCATGCGACATATCTGCATGGCAGGCAGGCGCTATCAAGAGTAATTGCAGGCGTGATTTGTCTTGCATAAGACTTCATCAGTGCCCGCTTAGGCTAAATGAGGGCAATGTAGTAGGCCTTTGGCGATTTCGAGACTGCATAGCCTATACAGCAAAGCATAGTTTTGAATCGGCACATGATTTGATCTTTAGAAGACTATTGGCTATCTCTCGTTCATCCATCAATAATGCATCGCAGTAGGATATTGCGTTTGTTGAAAAAATGATCGTTAGCTTATTTCTTTGAACAGTCTTCTATCCCAAGTTAAACATGGCAAGGTAGCCTGTGCCTAAACGCTGAAAGTATTCTTGTTGTGTGTAAGGCGATTATGCGAGTATGAGTATGAGTGTGCGAGTTCAGTTCCTGCAAGGTATAATTTTTTGCGTAGGCTTATATTGTCGTTTTAACAGTGGAAACCAGGTTTAGTTATGTTTTTGTGTGTAGTTATGAACACAAATAAAGGGAACATTTTCGTACACACTCAGATTTCTTTACTGAAAAGTAGCAGCCTATCCAAATTTATGCAAAGTTAGGCTTGTGTGTGGTAGCGTTTCACACGGTCAGGGTATCGGATGTCACTTCTACAAGTACCCCAGGCATATATTTGAACCTTTTTGAGCTCTTTAGTTATTTAGTTACTTAGTCTACTTGCAAAAGAAGCATTATAGCATTCGCATAACCGGCGTATTGTCATACAGAATGGACACTAGAAAATTCAAAATTGACCGAGGTTGACCGAGGTCCTCCGAAGTCCTCATTGTGACATAGTAAAAAGGGGCGGGGCTTGGGATCAGTCAATTAGGCAAAAAAAATGTGTGAATATGATTATCTAAACTGAGGTTTGTATCATATACTGTATTGAAAATGAAAAAAGAATAGTCTACATTTCAGTCAAACACAGCAGCCAAATACAACATAAAAATACATTTTTAGAGACTTTATAGATTTTATAGAGTTATATCTGATTGCTATCAAGGAGCTGTAGCCTATTGTTGAGGTAAGACAATACCGAAATAAAATAAAACAGTGCTTAAGACACTCTTGGCCTTTTCTCATATAGCCTACAAGAATAAAATAGGCCTACATGTCAATGAACTCTCTGGGCTTATTTTGTTCCAACGGTAGACCTAATATGCAGAAACCTATAATGGCACAAGTCTGAGTGAATATGAACAAAATAATAATAATTTGTGTTCGTTTTAGCAGCAAGGGCCAAATGATTCTTTAACATTAAGGAAATCCCTTCATCAAACGTAAGGCTACTCTACAGACTATCATTGCTTTTTAGGAATGCTATAGTAAGTGTTTAATTTCGCGCTGGACTGGAAAAACAAAAGAGTAAAAATTGTCAAGCAAACGACCGAGTGCGAGTTGTCACGTGCTTAAGTTGCAGTAGATGTATGGGTAATGAGGTCCTTTGACAACTTTGGGCAATGAATGTAGCCAAAAACGAACTGCATTACCCACAAATCCGTTGCCGCGTGTAGCTTCAAAACAGGAAGTGGGATGGACGCGCTGCTTGCAACGTAAATGAGGGTCTGAGCGAGCAGAAAAGGTTGTGAACCGATTCGTAACAAGTAAATCGATATAGCGACCAGTTCATTTCAGTTTTATTCCAATACGGGGCTTCACGTATCGATGTAGCCGTATCTTACACGTTAAAAACGGATACCGTTACGTATCGTTTAATCTTTACACCCCTACTAGCCAACTATGCTACTTTGTTTACAATATTTCCAGGCTTCAACCAGACAGCTGAATGTGGTAGAGTTGTAATAGAAATAGTAGGCCTAAGCTATAGGCTAATCTGCATAAAGTGTGCTGTCATAAATATCAGACATTCAGAACCCCCCCCCCCTCCAAAAAAAGAAAAATCGAGGTTTGTATTAAGCCGTGGGTCAAAATTCATGATACGAATCGAATTGTTAGGTTGGTGTATCGTTACAGCCCTACTGTATATCGCTACAGCCTTATCCTCCAAAAATCTGTCTAAATTGTACCAAAAAACTCTTAATGAGAGTAAAATGTGACCAAACCAAGTTTAAATAGTGATTTTGAATCTTGAAAATGTCAGATATGGACTCAGCATCTCCAGTAACCCCTACAAACATACTAACATTGTCCATTTTGGCCAAGCAGCTCTTATAATATTATCAATATAGGCTATTATGCTAATTTATGCTAATTAGCTCAATTAGACAAATTGCCCAACATATGCAAATTAGCATCCGGCAGTTTCTGCATGCTGGGAACCCATACTATATATTTCCATCATAAAACTTTGGTGTACTCAACATTTCCGGGTCCACAATGGGGCTCTATGGGCTGTCCACCGGACTAATATGGTAACGAGTTGTGCGCCTGGAAAGACGATAGAAGATGCTTTCTGAATAGCACAGCGAAGACGGCTCTGGTCATCCCATACCCTCCCCCCACTTCCTAGCCTACCATTATGAAAGCCTGCGGGGAACAGCCTAAACGACTTGTTGCCGTTTTGGGACATTAAGCTTTTTCACATTAAGTCCCCCTCCCCCACCCCCTTCTTTCACAAGCAGTAGGGGAGCGCGGGGCACAAAGTAACACTTTTTGGCTTTGGCTAAATATTTCTAAAATCATTTGAGTTTCACTAGTCACATGTTTTAACAAGCAACATTATTGAACTAATAACAGACGTGTTTTAAAATTTACTTTATTTTCCATACGGAGAAATAACATATGCAGAGTCTACCCAAGGTCAATCTTGCAAAAAAAAAACCCTCAAACCTGAAAACACGAGGCAAAAGTGCAAAACATCACAAAACTAACACGCGCATATTTTTGTATTGCAGTCATTGTAGCCTACAGTTGTAACAGTGCGTTACAGCTAACCCCGCTGGGTCACGTTTCTTTTAAGATAAGATAGCTCCTGATGTGTTGACTACATGTTTCAAAACGGTGTTCATTTTTAGCCTACAAGACGATTATTAGTCAGTGAGCTGCACCCACAACTCAGTAATCGAAAGACAAGTAGCCTACCACCTATTTACTTTGATGCCTTCAAAAGACATTTTGCTGTAGGATCTATGTGAAAACACGTCCATACTGACTGAAAATTTGTGGAACACCCTCTCATAGTAATGTGGTTAACTGACCAATATGTCCCGATAGACCATATGCAACTAGGAAAAAAGTCCATGTTACATTTAACCCTGCGTTACTTTGTGCCCCGCGCTCCCCTGCAGCTTTCTGAAGCGGTGTTTCTGAAGCTAATGTAGGCCTAACAACAAATACCACCTTGACGTGTAAAAGCTTATGCTTATAGCTTTAGTTTATGTCCCAAAACGACAACAAGTCGTTTTACTCCCCGTATGCGCTCATTATAAAGAACGTTTAACGTGTCCCAAAAACAGCTATCAATTAATCACCAAACGTCTTATAAACAAGTCTTGCCAGGAGCAACACCTTGCAAAGAGTAATAACAATAGGCCTAGGCCTTTATATGGCTCTGCTCCTGCCTAGATTCGAACTTAGAACTGCCTGAAAGTTGCAGATCTGTTCTGGAATTACGTGTATTAACCCACTCGACCGTCAGACACTATCTGCTTCGAGTAGGCCTATTGGGTAGGACTGTAGCCTACACTGGTTGCAGTGGCACAGTATTGAGTGACCGAATTCGTTTTCCTTTGTCATATGAATGCTGTCATTTTGTTAACATTACTGTTAAGGAGATGCTGTAGGCAAAGGCTATATTTCAACTGCCGACAAAGTAGCCTACTGCCAGCTGACGAAGCTCTCATTTTAAAACATCAGCCTACTGAGAGACAGGCACTGTACAATCAAGAAATCTTGCCACTGAATCCAAAACTATGTTTAACATTATGTACAAAGCTTATAGGCTACAGTGGACTAGCATGTTGCAGGGGCTGTGAAAAAGAACAGAGAAACACACTGAAAACTCAGCCAATCACAGCCCTTGCTGTCGAACGCTCCGTCCGGTTCGAGCGCGGAACGCCACACTGTACCATAACCATAAACGAACAAAGCAGCGGGGGCATGATAACTTGAGGCAAAGTGTCGATTTCTTTGCCTAACTGAATTGTTAAACATGTAATTTTCTGGAGTTGTAAAGACGAAGGTCTCCACTTGTCTGACAATATCCATATTATCTGTCTCCTATTGATATGTTGTCAAATGCGGCCATTGGGATGTTAGTTGTCACTACCTTGCCATAATGAAATGGTGGCCAAATCTAACAGCGCTCATAACTCATCTCCTATGTTAAACCATCAAAACCATACTTGCCAAAAGTGCCAAAAAGTCATTGTTTTAAAATCATCAGCGTATAATCATCAGGACGCAAAGCTTATTCCTATCGTAGGCTCAAGTTTTTCGCCATAGACAAACAAAGACTATGCATTCACTAGTGTAGTATTGTGTTATATGCACTTGCGAGTACAGACACTAGAGGATGCTAGTACAAGCGGGAGTGTTGTGTTGAATATACTGTACGATGTAAAGAAGGAAGAGTCTCTGTTCCTATTAGTCCGGCAGCTCAGATCCTTTTGATCAAACAAAAAGAGTACCATCATTTGAGCACAGTGGCATCCAGGGGATGACCTCTCATATACAGATACGGATGTCTGCCGGAGCCCCACTGCTGCGTTTGGCTCCTGAGGGCCTCAAAGAGAGCTGAAAAAAAGTGTTCGATCAAACATTCAAACTCAGACTGTGAGTTAGCCATCCTCACTGACCTTTATGCAGTATCTGAGGGAGACTTCCAATCAGAATGCCGTGCATGCCCAGTGCAAACAAAGCTACATGCGCAGATACAGAAAGGCTGGCCCTCACATAAAGCAACACTGGAACCTGAATTAAAGCCATTCTATTCAATTCGCCATGCACTTGTAGTCATGAATGAATGTATTGTCAGAGGTACTCAGCGATTGCTGGTGCCTGAGTCACTGCAGAATAGACTCATTGATATTGCTCATGAAACACACCAAGGCATTGTGCACACTAAACAGCGCCTTAGGGAACTGGATTGGTGATCCAAAATGGACTGTCATATACAGACGATGATTAGGAACTGTACTACATGCAGACAGAAACTCCACTGTCACCCATGACGACCCACTTCAACCTGGTCCCTTTCCAGCTGCTGCTTGGAAAAAGTATTTGTGGACATCATGGGCCCATTTGAGATATCACCTCCTGACTGTAGATTTGCCATCAAAATGGTTGACTACTACAGTAAGTGGCCGGAAGTGGCCTTTGCTCCCTGGGCTGACGACAGTTTTTTCACGAGAAGGGAATCTAAAGGACTTGATAAGTGATAATGGTCCTCAATTCCTTGCTGCCGAGTTCTCTGACTTTCTCAAAAAGAGGGGAATTCAACACATGAGATTTTCAGTTTGTTACCCAAGAGCTAATGGGGAAGTTGAAAGATTTAACAGATGTGTGAAAGACTGCCTGCAGACTGCTTCAATTCAAGGAGAACCATGGAAGCCATTCATCTGATGGACTACAGGGCAACCCCACATTCTACCACTGGAGAATCCACTTCAGAACTGCTCTATGGTCGACGAATGAGAACAAAGCTTCAGGTGATAGACATGCCTGTGATTGATGAACAACGAAAGATAAAAGAATACACTGATGTCAAGAGACATGCCACGACAAGTCCACAAGTCCACCGACTTACATCCTGGTGACAAGGTATGTGTTAGGAAGCCATGGAGAGTAAATAAAGGAGAATTGAAATTCTCTAAATCAAGGACTGTCGTGACAAAGAGACTGATCAACTACTTGACACTGAGTCTGATAGCCAGCCCAGGCCTGCCAGGATCAGAAATCCACCAGCTGGAACAAGGACTTTGTCATGGAGAGATTAACTGTTTTGACTAATGTGAATGTGTTTAACCCTTTGCAGACTGCGCTGAACATTCCATTTTTTCATACTCGATGGACTTATGCCACAAAAAGGCTTATTGTATGATTATGCTACACGACAGATATACAATTTACCCTCCATTATAATCAGGAGAAATAGCCCCTTTTAAATGGTATTAAATATAAGTAATACGTTTGAGGAGAACACATATATGTTTTAAATATCTTCAAAATTCAACCCCAAAAATATCAGTTTGTCAAGATTAATCTCATTTTTGAGCAACGTGCCAAGGGGTGTGACAATTAACGACCTAAGGAGGGGTCTGGCGCATTATCTAAAAATTGCTATTGTACACTACCTAACAAGTTGTTTATGTTATGTTATTTTTAGGACCATGCTAGCAATACAGTAAGTATGTTACTTTAGCATGTCATCCTTTGTATTACTGTTTTATCGTCTTTAATCCAGAAATAAATCAATCAATCAATCAATCAATCCCGTTCATTTTGCTCAGTGTTAGGAATGAAACCGCTAAGGGGACAACACAAGTACTGGCTCTACTTTTAACCAACACATACTTACTTGGACTGACAGGATATCAAATGAACGTACAGGATATACAAGTCCATAGACAACTGGGTCATTCTCTTGAGCAAATGTTCCTAATAAAATTGAGTAGAGCTAATAAGATGTTACCTGTGAATGATACATTGAATACATGCATACTGACACATACACACACATCTATATCTATATCAGCAGAATCATTGGGTGTACATCAAGTACATTTAAGTAAATTATTCTTGAAAATGTGTAAGAATCCAGCATTGTGTTGTAATTACAGCCAGAAAGGCCTAAATGAGGTTTATCAGACAATTTATCTGATGAGAGAAAGTTTGGCATGAATGTAGGAAATATAAACGTGTATTTACCAAACATCCTGTCCCAAATGATAAGGACTCCACCGTAATTTTTGTCAATACAATATGGGTTTCGTCCTGCAAATGTTTTGAAAATAAAAATGGGAAATCAAAAATAAGAGTGACAAGCAGTACATTCATTTAACAGTACATTTGTTAACCCTTCACTTTACAGTATTACAGTATTAAGTATTTATTGTGACTGGTGCTGCAGCACATGCACAGCAGTCATTTAAGTTTAACCTGTTTTTTTCCCCCCGGGTCAAATCTCTGTCGTTGAATAGAAACTGTGAGGGATGATGTGGATGCCACATTTCATGAGTTTTCACCCATGGGACCATTCATTTCAGCCTACCTGGCAAGGGCATGACCCCCCACACCACCATAATATAAAATCAAGACACCTGCAAGTTGATCTGATGAAACCTCTAGGAATGGTAGAGATAAGACCAGGGAAATAGCCAATCTGTCTTGCCAGATGGTGTCGCTATGCCAGACATGCATTTTGGATATGTGAATATCATTATTACTAATTAATTGAATTAATAATAATGAATAAAGTGAACAAATAAACTGTTTCAGCCAAATCAGCCAATACATGGGTGGTTGACGTGACGCTCAATTTTTGTGTTCCCAGTGACAAATATAACTAAAATTTGATAATATTTCATTAAAATTCATTTTTTAATATGCAGTTCGTTCTTCTACATCTAATCCATCTGCAAACAATGAGTATCGTTCTTCAACTTTGCAAATATTCTGTTTTGAACATGGCATTTGTCCACCGGTGCAACTGTCCTTGGTAGTATTACTTATCTTAAAACGATTGTAATTTAATGAAAAATTAATCTAAATACATTAAAATACTTGAATGCATGTCATACAAGTGTTTACTTAATGAATCTAGAGGTTATAAGTGTTAAGGTTCCTATGTAGAGTTATTATGACACATTACATTTTGTCCGCAAAACTGGTGTCCTTCTGGAGCAAGGCCATTATGTGGATATAAAACAGACATTAATGTGACCACCCCATTACTGAGAGGGGTCCTTCCAGAATTAGGAAGGACAGAAGACATCACTGGAGCAGATGAACTGCACACAAGGTCAATTCTGTCTCAAATATTTTCATAATATTACTACTTCCGTGCAGTGTTGGAACTGGTCGTCTTAAGGTAGTCCTTTGGTACAACGCAATTTAAGTATTGATCTGAATATTTTTATCAATTTACATTGATTGATCATTGAAAATAATGTAAACCTTAACACTGTTACTCAGGATGAAGAATGTCTCTCATATAGCTAGGCCGCAAACTAGCATTGATTTCGAAAATGTCCACTGGTGCAACGCACTGTCCTATAGTACAACATGAAGTCAGTTTAATTTATTTTTTTCCTTTACTCCTATCATAATGAACCTTACCATAGTGAAAGCAAACATGTAAACAAACATTTTTTGTATTACAAGTTTTATTGAAAAATTAGTTAAAATATGCAAAAGAGATATAATCCGAATCTAAAAAATGAATGGAGGTTAATGGACAGCCGCATTTGGATGGCCGTCAACTAAAACCTTCCTTCCCTGTTTTGTTAAAGCTAGTTAAATTTCCATGTTGAAAGTGAGAGACTGAAATGACCACCAAGGAAAGGTCCAGGAAGTTTAGGGAGAGGCTGATAACATACTTGTCCCCTCTCAGTACGGCTTTAAAAAACAAAGCACTACCTGCATGACTACATCATGCATCATCAAACATCAGTCATGCCATAGACAACAACAAACAGGCTATTGGGATATTTCTGGATCTATCGAAAGTATTCAATACCATTGATTCCAATGTTTTACTTATCAAACTGCAGCATTATGGGATCAGAGGCACAGCATGGAGATGATTCAAAACTACCTTCAGAATAGAGAGCAGTTTGTACTTATAAATGACCATAAATCAGTTCAGAAAACTATTACTCTTGGTGTCCCCCAGGGATCCATACTCGGGCCTCTTATGTCCACCCTATATCAATGACCTAGATGTCTCTGATGCCTTTCATAAAGTGTTATTTGCAGATGATACCAACCTGATCCTGTCTCACAAAAATCTTCTTGTCTTGCAGGAAACTGCAAACAAGGGGTTGTTGAAAGTGGACACTTGGTTTAAGTGCAACACATTATCACTAAATATCAATAAAACAAACTATATTATATTTCGCTCCACAAAAAATACAAATAATGTGGAAAATACCTGTCTCTCTATTAATGGCCAAGCCACTCTTGAATTTCCCCTGGGGATCAATAAAGTATCCATCTATCTATCTATCTATCTATCTATCTATTGAAAGAGTAAAATGGGTCCCCGCTATAAGCATTTCTTGCTTCTTAGGGATCGCCCTTTCATGCTGCTTTTTGTGGTCTTGTATTGTCTTGCACTTTAGCATGAATAAATAAATAAAAAGTGACACACACACACACACTCAGCCCCACACACATACATACTCTATCTGCTGTCTTTAACCCACCACCACACACTCCCACACACCCCACCTGTTTTAACTCCACTACCACTACCACTCACACACACATAAACACCCACACTCTCCTCCCTCTTTCTAACACAAACACACACACACACATCCTCCATCACACACAGACACACTCTCCTCCCTCTTTTAACACAAAGACTCACACACATTCTCCCTCACATACACACACATACACTATCGTCCCTCTCTTTAACACACTAACACCACTCACTCTACTACACACACACACACACACACACACACACACACAAGCACACACACACTGCTCCCTCTCTTACACACACACTCTCTCCTCCCTCACACACAAACACACTATGCTGATGGGTTGTTCAATGAATTTGACCCAGTTATTTTATAGATGAATTCCAATCATGATTATGTGAAAGTATGGCTATCAGAAAAAAATATTTTACCTGTGTTGTACTAAAAATTTGACTGAATTTAAAATAATAATGGGCATACTAGTACTCTGTTGTCCTATGGTGCAACGGCATGTCCTGTGGTACAACAAATTGAATTGTGAGTGGAAAAGGTATTTTAATGAAAAATGTATGTAAAAAGTGTTGGATAGTATAATAATGCTATCATTACTATGCAGCTATAAGGATGAAATGAAGATTCCTTGGGTTTTATACTAAATATAATGAATGTAACCCAGACATTTGGGTGAAGTCTCTATACACTAGAGCTATCACATAGACCGAGGGCGAAGTGTCTCGCCAAATTTACTACCAAGCACTCTAGACATTTTGCCGAGTCGATTAGTTCCGACACCAGTGTAAAAGCGTTAAGGTGGGATGGGGGAATCTGGGTGGGCGTTTTGATGACACTTCATATGTCCAACCCACCACAGGAGATTTAACATCTGACTGATCAAAAGCAGCAATAGCAGACTGTAAGATATTCCAGTCAACGTACACGCTTAAACTTAGAGCCAAAATGCAATGTTTATTGTACTGTGCATGCGTACATACAGCACTATGGGTAATGCATTAGGACAGAACATACTGTAGCAAATCAAACTCAATACATTACATCTCCCTTCTTACAAAGAAAAGCATGTACATAAAACATAACTCAGAAATACTGTTGTATCATTAATTATTCTGATTTCATGTCAAATGAACCTTGACATCCATTTTTCTTTTTAGTTCACTGACTTAAGTAAACAGTAACAAAACATTCAATGCTTCAATACTTAAAACTTTAACTTTTGTTCACACTAACTTGGAAAGAGGTTACTAGCACTTCACTTCCATAGGTGTCTTTACCACACCTTGTCCCTCACTAACTTGTAATAACTCATAAAGTCAGTCTGTTGGGTGGCTTGACAGCTCTGCCCCGCCTAGTGATGTACAGTTCACCTGGCCGTGCCTGAGCATGGCTCAAGGGTTCTCTGGGAGGCGAGTGAGGCTGTTCAGCTGGAGTGGGGGATAGCTGTTCTTTTCCAACTGTCTGTCTGCTCTGGTGGTTCGGTCCAGACCTCCTCATGTATCCAGTGGCGTGGACGGTTTGCGGCTGGAGTGCTTGTGCGAAGATGTTGACTGTTGCGACGGTACTCCTTGTTTTCACTGTCCACAACATAGGATCGTGGGGCACTGTGCTGTCTGACCACAACTGCCGGTGACCATGTGTGGCTACCAGAATAAGGTTGCATTCTTACCTCATCTCCAGGCTTGAGAGCAACTCGATGTTTGCCTGCTCTGTTGCGGTCATGGTAGTACTTTTGAATGTCCTTAGCTCACGTGCCGTAGGCAGCTTGTTGCGTGGCCTCCTTCCCATGAGCAGTTCAGCTGGTGAAAGGCCTACTGACTCAAGGGGAGTAGACCTGTAATCCAGTAGTGGAAGATGCTTGTCTGGTGCCTTGTGCCAGAGCCTCTTCACTGTTTGCAAGGCACGCTCCGCTTCACCGTTTGAGTGTGGTGTGTGTTGGGAAGACGTGACGTGTAGGATGCTGTAACTCATGCAAAAGTGTTTAAACTCCTCTGTACTACGGGCCATTGTCGGTCCTCAATTTAGCTGGGATGCCGTGCCTGCCGAACTGCGCTTTCATTGTCTCTATGACAGTGCAACTGTGTGTGTCTCTCAGAACATCCACTTCAATAAACTCCACGAGCAGTATGTACTGTTTTCCTTCCAATTCAAAGAGGTCTGATGCTACTTCCTCAAAGGGAAGTTCAGGTGTTTCTGTTGGTTTGAGTGGTTGTTTAGGCAGTTTATTCTGAAAATCTGCACACAAACTGCAGTTTTTAACTACTTCTTCAATTTGAGCACTCATACCTGGCCAGTAGAGGGCCTCACATGCTCGCTGTTTGCTCTTTACTATCCCCAGGTGTGATTGGTGTATGAGCTTCAGCATGTGCTCACGCATGGTGGGGGGCACTACTATCCGCAGTCCTTTAAAGAGGAGTCCATCGGACAGTGCAAGCTGACTTCTTGAGTCCCAATATGGCTGTACCTGAACGGGCACCTCACGTCTGTGCTCTGGCCATCCACGCTGGATAACCTGTTGGAGAAAGCTGAGCTCTTCTTTTGTGCGTTCTTTTAGTTCTGCATACTTCTGATCACTGACGGAGACAAAGTTCAACATAGAGATACACTCAAGGCCATCCATCTCTGGTGTGCTCTCGGATAGCTGTGCTCTGGACAGTGTCGGGGAGCTCCATGTCTTTTCCTCTTCTGTACTTTACAGTGAGATCGTACCACTGCAAGCGAAGACGCATTCTCTGTGAATGCGTCTTCGCGGTGTAGACAACCGAGATTTCTTGAAGATGTCTTTGAGAGGTTTGTGATCGTTGTATATTGTGATATGTGTTCCAAATATGTAATTGTGAAACTTGGTGCAGGCATGAACAATTGAGAGTGTCTCTTTCTCAATTTGCGCATAGCGCGTCTCTGCGCCAGTAAGTGATCTTAAGGAGAAAGCAATGGGCTGGTCATCTTGCAGCAGGTAGTCCGCTGCTGCTGGCATCACATAATATTACTACCGGCTTTGCAGGATCAAAATACTTTAACACTGGGGATGTGTGCACAGCTCTTTTAGTTTTTCAAAGGCCTGTTGCTGCGTTGGCTGCCATGCGAACTTCACTTCTCTCTTGAGCAGCTGCCGCAGCGGCGCGTCTACTTCACTGAGGTTGGGGATGAACTTTGTGTCATGTCTTGTGTCATGTTCTTGTACTGTGGGGGCAGCGATAAGGATGTCGTCCATCACGCTTACAGCTCCAGTGATGCCCTCGATCATCTGGTCCATGATGCGATGGCAGATTTCGGGGGCACATTTAATGCCGAAAGGGAGTCTAAGCCATCTAAACCGACCTATTGGTGTATTGAAGGTTGTGAGGAAGGACGATGGCTCATCCAACTCTATCTGTAGAAATCCTGCATCCATTTTGCATCTAGGACGGAGAAGACACCTGGCACCTGGGATCATTGAGACGACCTCCTCTACTGTTCGCATGGGATGATGTTCTCTCTTTATGACTTTGTTCAGGTCGCTCAGGTCTATACAAATTCTCACTTTGCCATTTTTTACTGCAGCGACCATGGAACTCACCCACTCAGAAAGCTGCTCAACTTTGGCAACAGGCCCAGGGTGGGTAATCGGGAGAATTCCCGGTGGGCCGCTTCACTTTTCGGCCAGTCGAGGAAAAAAAATATTGACATCTGTCACGTTAGTCTAACTTCTCTTAAAGTAGGCTACACGTTCCGCATTCTGTGCATGGCACCGTTGCCTCTGCATGGGTTGTAGCCTACCGTGTGATGGAGTTCTCCCCTCCCAAAAAGAGTTGGTTGGGTCCATATAGCCGGGCCGGCCCTACAGTAGCCATAAGCGTCAGGAAGGATGGATGGTAGAAAGAGGCCAGGAGGGACTGAAACGGCCAGGTAGATGCTGCTAAATGTGCCAAGCTTCTGGATTAGGCCTACAGACAAAAGTGGCAACTGGTAAAGAGAGATAGCCTATAGGCAATGATTATTAGCAGTTATTGGGCTAATATTGGACGTTTGTAGCGTTGTCAAGCTATTTGCAAGCAACATATTACATTTCTTAAAATATTAGCCTTTTGTATCCGATTCATAGACTTTGCAGTATGCAAATATTAATAACAAAACTGAAGTTTGATCTGTGTAGGCCTATGCGGTAAAAATTGTAGCCTCTGAGCAGCAGATCAACCAGTCGACCACTGAAAATGATGAGCCTGAAATTAGTGATGAGGAGGCCATGACTACAGGGACAAGTAGAGAGGATAAATTAAAGTTATTTAATGTAAGAAAGAGCAAAATATTTATGCTACATGATGAACCTATGTGCCTTGTTTGCTTAGAAGAGGGTGTAGTAAAGGAGTAGGCTAAATCACCAAACAACAATATAGCCTACCCATGCAAAAATCATGTAGCCTAAAGTTCAATATGCCTCTTTGTGGAAGCGTGGGATAGGCTACATTTCAAAGGCTTTCTTTCTTTCTGTTTTTGTTAACTTGTGGAATAGTGGAATATTTTTTGTTAACTTCTCATCCGTTCGCATGCCACTTGAGAACATGACAGCGTTAGTAGGAATTTATATGCTAACCATATATTGTTGTAGGCACAGGTAAATAGGTTTAAATGCTGGAGAAGGAAATAACAGCAGATTGCACAATCGGAACCGACGATGCATACAGGTGGTTGCGGTATCCAGAACTATGTTGTGTACCTTTATTCTGTAGTCCACCAATGCGTCGGTGTTGGCCAGTGCTTCAGCAGACTCTCCCGGCATTGCCTTTTTTCCCGGCGTTTTTCCGGCAATGCGTCCATTACCTCTACCTCAGCATCCTCACTTTCGAACTTTGAGTTTGCCCAGTCCACAAACTTGTCTGCGGCCTCTTTGACAGCATCAAAATCTCGCACAAAGTTTTGGAATTGCTGGTGTGTTTCCCTAACCATTCGATGGGCACTCAAGAGATCCATGCCGCTGGTTTGGAGGTACTTTGATAAAGGTGCGGTCAGTGCAAAAATGCGCAGGAACAGCTGTGCGGTCAAAACAGTCTCATACTTTAAAAGTGCCTCCATGTAGGTGCGCGCGCTTGTGTTGTGAAGCGTGCGTTGTCCTATATCTGAAACAATGTGTGCACAAGTGCCACATATAAACCACTGTCTGGTTTGTTAAACAATCCAGAAATCTTCGTCAGGGCAGCATCTTTTGAAGACCAGCGCGTCTCGCCTATCAAAGAAATCCTTCTCTGTTTGGGGTCCTGGCTGACACCTTCCCAAGTGGTCATTCGCTGATAAGAGTCACGGAAAAACACTGCGATGTCATAGGTTAAACAGTGATGCTGCAGCTATAACGACACTTGTGGTCTCAGACATAACCAGGTTTAGTACATGGGCGTAGCACCAAACGTGAACCGGGCCTGGAGACTCTTTGGACAGATAACCCCTTGTATGTCCCTTGCATATTAGCGGCTCCATCGGTTGAATTCCCTATGCAATTCTTCATCTCTATGCCGCAAGACTCCAGCGTTTGTTTAAGCAGGTTCAGAAAGTCCTCTCCTGTTGAGGATTGACACTGAACAACTGCGTCGAGCCTCTCGTGGATAGTGTCAGTGGCATAGCGGACAATAACACTGCACTGATCTCTAGCTGTCAAATCCTGTGTTGTATCAATTTGTACGGAATACATTTGGGCTTGGGTGACTTCAGAAGATAGCCTCTCCTTAATAAGCTGCCTTATAGCCTCGATGACAGAATTTACTGTCGTTTTGGACATTAATGTCACAAATGCACCTCTCCCCTGCCCTACTGTGCTCTTCTCAATACATTCCGCGATGTGTTCCTGTAAACAGCTGTCATATTTGCTGAGTAGCAAAAGTATTTCTAGAAAGTTCCCGTGATCAACAGACATATCAGCTAATGACCTTGTTGATTCATTTTTATTGCCGTGATAACTAAGTGCGCATTTTCCAATTAGTTTAACAATGTCAACCACTCGCTCTAAAACTTGACGTCTCTTGCGCACTTGTTCTCGTCATTTGATTGCTACAGATCAGAGATTTAATGTCTGCCTTATTTATCCATGAAAAGTATGCTTTAACACATTCTAGATGGGTTGCAGTTTTTTCGTGTTTATTTAGCCTCTGGTGTATATGTCTCCAGTCATTACAACCATACATAAAAGGATTCTGCTCTGTCTTTTTTGAAACCGCTAGACAGACAGCACAAAAAAGCGAATGCTGATCTGCACTATTAAGGTTTTGCACCTACGTCATAATGTCATGTGACCGTTTGTTTACAACTAGAGTGGTAGGCAAGAATGGTAGGCAAGGCACTGCAGAGAGTGGTAGGCAAGCCTACAACAGTCGGGTTGCATAGGCTACACATAGTTACAAATAGCTTCAAAATTGAAATTTTAATATCAAATATTGACTGGGATGCCGACCACTTGTGTAGGCCCTAACAGTTGGTTTTACAATAAGAAGCAAAAAGGCGACGAACGACCGTTTAGCGTACCTATCCTCATGGTTGTGGAGGATGATTGTTAGCAGCTGTGAAGTCTTTTATTCTCAAGATGGCCTAATGGTGTAGCCTACTGTCTATGAAGACGTAAGCTAAAATACAACTATCTACAGTCATCCAAAAATGAATTGCCAGAGATAGGCAATGAAGGGAAAAAGTGCAGCATTTTAAACATGGCAAGATTATTTTTACCGGAACAGTTTGTTCTAATTTGTCTTGTGAAATTCGTGCTTGTGGACATCAATCACCTATCTTCTGTCCTTCTATTTCAAGTCATCATGAGTGTCATTTGATTATATAATCACAACAAATTCTAATAAATCAAAACAGGATGGCTTATGTGCTATAGCCTAGGCTAACGTTACAGGTCACTTAGGCTAACCCCCCTATGTCAAAATAAACTGATTTGATCCTAATTGTTTAGCAATCACACACAACAACTTAACACAGCAACCTCAAACACCACTGTTGAACCTAGGCTACTGCTTCAGTCATGTAAGAAATAAGCAGTTTATGAATTATCTTTACCCGTTTAATCAAGTACACATGACCAAAATAACAACATATTTAAAGGCTGAGCTTTGAACAGAGAAAAAAAGTTAGGCTACCATTAGGCTACATGCAGGTTCTCCCATAACGTTATCGATACAGATCAATGCACCAAATCAGGGCGATTTTAGCGAAACAACGTTCCTGTGACAGGCATATTGTACAATGGGATAACGTTTCATCATCACCTTTATTGATGCCTGAAATGTTGACATTGCTGAAATACAGAGATGTAGCCTACTGAGAGGCAGCTGCAGACAACGAAGTTCAATGGGTTCAACTTGTCCCTTGCCTACCAGCTGGATCCTGGATGTAAACAAAGCTATAGAACCTAGAATACGTCACATGAAAAACGTTAATAGCTGACCCATTTGCGCTGCTAACTGGTTTGGATGGAATTTGAAAAACATGTCCATTGTAGTGGAGTTTGGCCGACTGAAATAATTGATCTGATCCAATGAAGTAGATACACTTACTGTCCCAGATAGCAAGGTGACATTGATATGATGTTGATTTTCCATCCAAATCATCATTTTGGTTGAGATTGAAATCTCAATGGTAAATAGACATTGAATCAGCATTACAAGCCTGACAAAACCCCGACAGTGCATGAGCATAGACAGAGAGACATCGAAACAACATTGGTTTATAGTTTATATTGCCATAATCGATAGAGCATCGATAAATAGTTCAGTAAAAGATATTGAAAAGTCATGGATGTATGGTTTACTGGGAAATTTTGACGTGGTGATTGAAAAGTAGTGGATTTTTAGTTGACTGCGCGACGACGTTTGAACTGTCCGGCGGGAGATCATTTTGAGCAACGGTTCAGTCAGACCAACCGTGTTCAGCTCTCTGTCAAGTTTGCGCTCCACCTTAATGGTAAGCAAGCATTTATTTATCTAACGATAATGATAAGAGGACACATGTAACTCCTCTCCTAGTTACTCTCCATTGGCTCCCTATAGTAGCCAGAATTAAATTTAAATCTCTCACTTTGGCCTATAGGACACTAACTAGATCTGCTCCTAGTTATTTTAATTCAATAATCAAGCCTTACATCCCCAACCCCACTGCGGTCTTCTGGTGAGCGTGCGTATGTTGTGTCGACCAGTCATGAAAACTGGGTCTAATTCCAGACTCTTTTCTTCAGTGGTTCCATGTTGGTGGAATGAACTGCCCAGTGCTCTCCGTTCCTGTGGTAGTTTTGGGTCGTTTAAGAGGGGTCTAAAGACATTCCTATTCAACATATACTTAGTTGTTTAAAACTTATGTGTTATGGTTTATATAATGTTGTTTTATTTTAATTGGGCTGTTAATTAATTTGACATTATTGTTATTATTGATATTCTCCTTAATGTAGTCTTAGCATGTCATTGTTTTTATATTATTGATTGAATTGACATTATTGTTTTATTATTGCCTTTCCCCTTTTTTACATTGCTTTTTATTAGGCTATTGCTTGAATTGATATTATTGTGTACTACAACTATTCTCCTTACTATATTTGACCTACATTTTAATCTGTTCCCTGTTCAATTTTAAATATTATTATGTTGTTTTGTATTTATGTGTCGCTTTGGACAAAGGCGTCTGCTAAATCCATAACCATAACCATAACCATAATGTTTCAATGTGAAATTGTACTACATTAAATTCGGGCATGTTTACAGTCTATGTACATCGTAGCCTACTGTCTAACTTACAAACTCATTCATGCTTGAGTCAACTTAGGCTAGCTACGTTATCGTTGCTGGTCAAATTAATGTTTTACGTTAACGTTAGCAGTTCATCATAATGTTATGTTAACGTTAACGTTACTCGGCAGTCTGATTTATAATTAGGCCTTCCTTAACGTTAGTTGTCAGTAAGTTAGAGTTTATTATATTCATATGATTTACATAAAATGTTTGTTGAGTTTAAACTTTTACTGTCAAAATGATAGGCTGAAGATGATGTGCTGCTGGCTAACGTGAACCATTACTTACCAGCTAGCTAGCCTAAGTTGACTCAAGCACAGGCTCGGACTGGTAATCTGTACAACTGGGCAAATGCCCGGTGGGCCGGTCCATATGTGGGCCGGTGACCTCCGGGATTTTTTTTTTTTTTTTTTTTTAAGTTATTTAGCCTATTAGCGGCCCGTCATGTAGACCTAGGCTTAGCCTATAAATGCAGTTGCATCCATTTGGATTGGGGGGTGACCGGTCAATCATTTTGGCCTCTTCATGACAGGTTCAGTGTGTGTTACGATCGCGCCCCCCTGCCCCACCCCTCAAGTGGATTTGTCCAAGCAGCCGCTTGGTTTGTGGGGAAATATAGCCTACGAGTCCATACATGGTAGCCTAGGCTATATAAGTGCCCTCCGCTGGCTGGTGTTCACATCATAAACAGCAATCAGAGGTGTCTAATTTTATTCCATAAATATATTGTTTTCATAGACGTAAGTTGCACGCGCTACGAAGAGCTTCCATTTACTGCACCATGTAGGCTACTGTAGTGCGGTTTGTCTGTCAACATAAAACTCCGGGTACCTACAATTTTCGCACAACTTGGTAGAAAAGTGTAGCACAGGTTAAAGAAAACCTATTCATGTTTGGACTCAAAAGGAACTTCAAAGTATTTCCCATATAGTAGCCTTTTAGCTCACAACGACAATGAAAGTGGAACTTGGAAAGTGGAAGTCTCTCCACCGAGTGTTACATTAGATGCACAATCAATCTCGATGCACGTAAAAAGTATCAACTGGTAGGTTAGTAACGAAGGTAGCCTAATTTTGCAAAATGTGATGACGGCACACAAACTTGGGCAAAAACGTTTAGTATACACTTGTGGTGATAGCCTACAGTTAATGTGAATCGCTGACTATAACCAATGTAAAAGATTTGCACCAAATAGGCCTAAAGGCTGTGGTTGTGTTTCTACAACATGTTGGCACAAATCGTAATTTCTGTCAACTATGACGATCTCCATGCATGTTCAGTAGCCTATATTTTCATTTAGTCAAACAGTGACATGTGGTTTAATCAGTGTTGGGCAAGTTACTTCAAAATCGTAATATATTATGTATTACTTATTACTGTCATTTCAAAGTAATTCATTACATTATAATATTACTGTCTCTCTGAATTGTAAGGCATTACACTATTGTATTACTTTTAAGTTAGTTTTACCAAAATATCTAGAAATATGGATTTGGAATTCTAAATGCAGTTTATTATGCTCAATGTAGCTCATTGCACTTCTAATGGAGGGTGATGTGGTACAACATAATGACTGAGCTAGGCTTAAGGCTACAGTAGAATGCAATAGGTGCAGTGATGGCTCATGATGCAATACAAGGAACAATCATAGCCAGAATTTTGTTTAAAGAAGACAAAAGGTCAAAGTCTGGTCAATTGTGATAGAAATGCTGTAACTTTAGGCTTAGGCCTACTCATTAAAAATCAACAGAGAGCCCACTACCTGTATATTGTAACCCAAAACTTAAAGACATGTCAAGATAGGCTACACAGTGCAGCTACTGGCCATTTTGGTGCCCTAACTGGTGAAATACAGTATTAACCTAAGTATGTCATCATATGGCCAACTATAAAGATGTAATCTGCCTGTTCCCAGGGATGGGTAGTATTTCTGAAACATGGAATATGTGTTTCAAATGCAAAATAGTATTTTGTCATTTGTATTTTATTGGGTTGAAGGAAATGGCTCTGTATTTTGTATCAAAATACTTTATTGGTGTGTATTTTTGTATTTTAAAAAATACTGCAAAATACTAAATGTGAAAAACACAAAAAAAGTAGATACTACACACAGGTGTAATGAATAATTGGTAATTAGGCAACAATGGTTTATGTTTATCGCAATCAGCTAATGTGAGAACAGCTGTGTTCAACAACACAACGCAACAGCCCTGGTCTGAAGCACTGGTGTGAAGTGGTACGCAAGTAAAGATGAGCAAGTTGACCTGTGCAAGTTCACATAAGGACACTGACAAAGGCAACCATGTCCCATTGTCTCCATGCCAATCTTTAACAGAAAAATGTCAGATATCTCAACCACAATGACATCAATAGATGGTAAGGTGTTGAGTGTGTTTGAATTCCCTTCCTTGTAGCATCCTTTTCTGCATTCCGCAGTGGGGAGAAGTTCACCTTGTTTAATTAAATAACAATTATATTTCCTTATTAGCTGCATACTTGAGGTTGGAGATATTAAGGCACGTCAAGTCTCTCACATACTGGAACTTCAAGATACATAGCCGTATGATTTTCTTATTCAGTTCTGCACTGGACTTGAATTACGAATTTTGGCACAGATACACAATTATTATTTTGGCCTATTGATTATAATGTGGTTAATTGTGGCTATAAAAGTGGCTCTTTCAGTCATTTGGATAAGCATCAGCTAGATGACTAAATGTAAATGTAAATTCTTGAATTATTCTTAATTTTGATCACACTACATGAACTTGCATATGGTATACGACAGGGGCCAAATTGTATTGTCTTTTTTTGCAGTGCTTCCATACTTCCTTGAAAAAAGTATTTTGAGTATTTTCTAAATACAAAAATACAGTATTTTATTTTGATACATACGTAATATGGTTAGGACTACTGTATTTTGTAGTTTATTTTGATACATTAAAAATGAGGGTATTAGGTATTTTATTTAGAAATACATTCTGATGTATTTTTGCCCATCCCTGCCTGTTCCCAGCATTAGCACAACACTTTGCGATGATTAGCTTGTCACCTGTGACGATATATGGTAGGCCTAAGTGACTGACCTATCTGGGTACACTCAACACCTTACCATATATTGATGTCATTGTGGTTGAGATATCTGACATTTTTCTGTTAAAGATTGGCATGGAGACAATGGGACATGGTTGCCTTTGTCAGTGTCCTTATGTGAACCTGCACAGGTCAACTTGCTCATCTTTACTTGCGTACCACTTCACACCAGTGCTTCAGACCAGAGCTGATGCTTCAGCAATAGCCGTCACTGAAAAGCTGTAAGTGTTGTTGAACACAGCTGTTCTCACATTTGCTTATTGCGATAAACATAAACCATTGTTGCCTAATTACATACCATATATTGATGTCATTGTGGTTGAGATATCTGACATTTTTCTGTTAAAGATTGGCATGGAGACAATGGGACATGGTTGCCTTTGTCAGTGTCCTTATGTGAACCTGCACAGGTCAACTTGCTCATCTTTTACTTATCAGTACCACTTCACACCAGTGCTTCAGACCAGAGCTGATGCTTCAGCAATAGCCGTCACTGAAAAGCTGTAAGTGTTGTTGAACACAGCTGTTCTCACATTAGCTTATTGCGATAAACATAAACCATTGTTGCCTAATTACCAATTATTCATTACACCTGTCTGTAGTATCTACTTTTTTTGTGTTTTTCACATAGTATTTTGCAGTATTTTTAAAATTACAAAATTACTATTTTGCATTTGAAACACATATTACATGTTTCAGAAATACTACCCATCCCTGGGAACAGGCAGATTACATCTTTATAGTTGGCCATATAATGACATACTTAGGTTAATACTGTATTTCACCAGTTAGGGCACAAAAATGGCCAGTAGCTGCACTGTGTAGCCTATCTTGACATGTCTTTAAGTTTTGGGTTACAATATACTGTATAATGTATAACTTAAAAGTAATACAATAGTGTAATGCCTTACAATTCAGAGACAGTAATATTATAATGTAATGAATTACTTTGAAATGACAGTAATAAGTAATACATAATATATTACGATTTTGAAGTAACTTGCCCAACACTGATTAAACCACATGTCACTGCTTGACTAAATGAAAAATATAGGCTACTGAACATGCATGGAGATCGTCATAGTTGACAGAAATTACGATACTGATTATATAATAACCTATAGGTCCAAATCTAAATGTTTGGGTTCAGTTTATGAAGTGTTGCTACAGCATGATACTGTGTGTTTGTTATTTATGGGGGAATCAGGGGATTTTTGGTATCGGTGGGCTTGTGTGTGTGTGTGTGTGTGTGGGGGTCGTCGGTCCAGTAGTGGGCGGTCCAGGAGAAAAATTGCCAGGGCGAATTTTGTTCCCAGTCCGACCCTGCTCAAGCATGAATGAGTTTGTAAGTTAGGCTACGATGTACATAGACGGAATATGATTATTCTAAAGTTTCACTTGGAAGTAGCCTTCAGTTTAACATATTTATCTAACACTGTATATCTTTCTTCTATTTCTGTTAGGTGCCGCTTCACTCAACTGGATGGTCAGGCTGACTGCAACCGTAGGCCTACTGAATAGATGGCAGGGAAGCACAGCACACAGGAATTTATAAATGAAGAAGAGTGAATAAATGCACTTGATTTTCAAACTGATAAGTTGTCAATGGTTATTTATGCAAGCTTGTGTAGCCTACACCAGACATACCTAGGCCTAGCCAAATGTATCCTGGCTGTAGATAAAGCAGGGTATGAATTTCCCAATATTTTGCCAGATTTATAGTGGTTTACTGCGGTTTAATATGAATTGAAATACCATTGAAATAGCATTGATCTTTAGTTTGGTTGTAATTTCAACATTGTTTCAATATTTATTTTAATTGAAATACAATTGAAATTCCGCTGGTCTATAGTTAATAAATCAACATTGTTTCAATATTAACTGAGGGTGCAAACTGATGTTAAATCAACATCGAAATCCGACATTGATTCAATGATTTATGGTTGACAATGTAATGTTGATTCTACATAGTTTCAATGCCCGTCTGCTATCTGGGGTGTCTGTCGCGACACTCCCTCCTGCAGCATTGGTCCCAATCGTTGCTTCTGCTAATCCACCACAGTCAGTGTTGGTTGCCAGTTCCATAGATTCATCCATGTCAGATTCAACATCATCCTCCTCTTGCTCATTATGTTCTTCCTCCTCTTCCTCACTGTCCTCCTGTCTCATACTCTGCCCCTGGACTGTTTGCTCAGTGTCTTGATTGGTGCTAGCAGTGCTAGCGCTGGTGCTAGCTGAAGCTGCACTTGGCTTAAAAAACAAATCGGTCAGTTTCGCACATTTTTCACTGTCAGCCAACAGTAATTTCCTGAATTTCTCTCTCTTTTTCTCCGCTCCTCCCTTCTGTCGCTTAATTCCTCGATTCATAGTTTCATACTCATAGTTTAACCTCAGCAGACTCTGGTATCTTTCAGCTTTCAACTTCCAACAACCTCCTAACACACAGACGCATTCGGTTTTGAAATTCCCAGAAGTCATTGATTCATACAACTTTTGTAAACCAATAATAAAATAAAAGATAGCCTACATACAGGCATATTTATTGTATTTCGATTTCAAACAATGCACTTTTTAATCATTTGATTGAATAAGGCTACAAAAGAATGTAGACTGATGTAAATATTGAGGGTCACCATGACTGTAGTATAGAGAATCATATCTGGTATAAATACTGATCAGTTTCCTCAGTATTCTAACGAAGAGAAAGTTAGAGATAAATAGCTGACTTTAAGGCATTTGGCTTATTGACGCTTTATAGTGGGCCGAGAGATAATGTAGGCCTACAATGAACAGGATGAAAGGGGCCGCGCGCACCCGACGATCATGCTGCCTCGTGATTGGCCGGCCCAAACGGCCCACGAGAGGCCGCGGCCCTTCTGGCATCTGCCCAAATGCCAGACCGTCCAGTCCGTCACTGGTTGCATTTCGTTAGATGTCCGAGTCACGCATAATGTTTGAAAACCACTGGCTCGTAATCACAATAATTTAACACACGACAGCTAGCCAGTCCAGAACACACAGAATATTGCAACAGAATCTTGTTAATATTGCCTTTATAATCAACTACTATTTGTTCCAACAACATTTAAACAAAGCCTTTATAAAAGTGAAAAAAAAAAATATTCCATAAGAAGTAAAATAAAATACTGTTACTGTAGTAACTGTATCCCAAGCTTCAGCTCCCCACGTCTGTGACAGGCAGATATGACACCGCTAAATTCTCAGCTTGTTTATACCCCACACTGAACGCGTAAGACCGCTATGCCCATCACTGTGGGGTGCGGTAGCCTACTCTCTGGGATTTAAGTCAAGCAATATAACCATACAAATGTTTCAAAATGAGTAATTTCGGCTTTGTCTGAACTGGCCATTGTAGGCTACGTAAAAAATAAACAAGTAGGCCTATCCCCTATCCAATGATATCGGCAAATGTTTGTTTTCCAAAGTCAGAATTTCACTTCACCATGCACCTTCGACAATGAATAGCTCATTACACTTATGTTACTGTTGTACGTAGGCCTAACTGGTATCATTACAAACATTATTCTGTGTCCTAAAACCTGGCATTTTATGGCATTGTGTCATGTAAGGTCATTGCAAAATCTAGAGAAATGTGTGAGGTGGTCAGCGGGGGACAATTGAGACACACATTGGATTGTGTTATTACTTGAACATTCCACACTATCCACAGCTGTGGTATCGGGGGCAGGAGGATTACTGTTAGCGCAGGCTTTATATAAAATTCTTCAACAGAAGGCCTGCCTCGAATGCAGGCTTGCCCAAAATAAAGGCCTGTAAGTAGGTTAGTAGGTTAACAGTAAGTAGGTTAAATAACAGACCCACCACAATGTGCGGTATGATGATTTTTTACGAGCAAGATGTTCTTAAAGGGACACCAGGCAACGTTTTCGTGTTAATTAATCATCTTCGTAAGTCGGTATATGGTTAAATGACTCATTACGGGGCTCTCTCGCCCGCCCCTACTGCCTGTAGGAAGAATATCCCACTTGCAAGTTCGGTGTATCCTACCCGCCGACCGAAGCAGGATCAGTTTACAGCACAGAGGCAGGCTAACGAAACTCTAGAGATTGTTGCAAACGTGTGTATAATGGCAGAGCCGGCGAAGAAGCAGCAAAAACCCTTGACGGAAGACGCAAAGAAAAGGAAAAGAGCTTCAGACCGAGCAAGGGGGAGTTTCGCAGAGAAAAAGCATCAGGCTTGCCTGGTGTCCCTTTAAATAACAATGATCATCAGTAGCCTAATATTCGACCATTATTTTGCGTAAATGGGCTATGCATTGGGTTAGACACCAGGGGCCATATTCACAAAGCCTTTTATCTTACCACTAGAAGTAGGCTACTCCTAAATAGCAAAAAAATTTAGCCAGGAGTTTCTCTTATTAAGTTATTCACAAAGCCTTTCAGACCTACTCTTTGTAAGGAAAAATGACAACTCCTGAACAGATTCTGGAGCTGAGCGCTCTGGAATCTTTGACTAAGAGTGAGTGAGTCTTCGTTGCTATGGATGACGTTATTACTCATGCACGAGTTTGACTGAAGTGACCACCTTGATTGGCTGATGATTGTAACGCGGGAATGATTCCAAACACCTCCCTTACGATGAGTGGCAGGTGACAGGTCTGAGAATGCATGCGCTACACAAGGACGGAAGATGATGAATAACTGAATAAAAAGGCCTAGCCTAAATGAATCAAGACAATAATATTACATTTAATTTACATGTTGACAATGATTTTGGTTGTTGTTGGTGGCGTTATTGCATGTTAGTTATGCCTACAATGTAAAATTGCTTCCTCACGATTAGAAGCTCCTGTAGCCACATAGGATTTCAAAACATGGCGAAATGCCACAAAACCGGTTTGTGAATAGGTCTGTGAGTTAGGAGTCCTCTCGACTTCTTTTAAGCTGTCACAGAGGTGTGATTTGTTGGAGGCAGGGCCGGATTAACTGGGCACAAATGTCTGATGGCCCCCCCTGCCCCCCAGCCAACGTGAATCGGGCGGTCAGTTAATAGGCCTATATCGTGAAGATTTTTCTTGCCATCTAAGGCACGAGCGCATCTGTGAGGCCAAGCCTCACCAAGTAGCCCGTTTGTTTACAACTAAAATTGCATTTAATTAAACTGCTTAAAGGCTATGCCGAAATAGTTTTCAACATTTTGAATATTAGTGTCGGGTGAATTAGGAAATAAGTAGCCTTATGGCTGAAAGCTGCTTGGGATCCCCGCCCCCCCGTCAAGCAATATAACCATACAAACGCGCGGCCGGCCTGCACTCATTGTTTCAAAATGAGTAATTTCTGCTTTGTCGGAACTGAAGAGCTGTGGATGGCACGACAGGGCATGCCTAATGAAAATAAATTAACGCAACGCAACACAACACAGACCCCGCTTCTCTCGCGTCAGTCACTGAAATGAACGCAACACAGAACCCACTTCTCTCGCGGCAGTCACTGACATTAGCCTAGAATAAATGCATGGGGAAAAACACTGAAAGTTAATATTTTGTCACTAGCAACATACATCTGTCCTTTGTCGAAAGCAGTTGCATGTATAGCTCTGAATAAAACCGTTCAAGAGTTATTTAAGGGGGACGAATGAAACATCCTACAGCTTAAATTATGTAAACATATCATGAATGGTACTTCAAGTTTGTGTTATTTTATATAGATTGCTGCTGGGCTATATGTCTTGGTTCATGTCTGTCATTGCCGTCCTCGCGGTTGCATCCATCCGCCCTTCTATGAAATGAAAAAGACGTAGGCTACCTGCAAGATGGCCTATGATTTCATTGCTGAGTTTGCGGCAAAAAGCAAAATTTTTTTTTTTTTCGGAGTCAGGATATGGCGAGTCAATGTCATTTATTTGTCCAATGGTAGCCTACAGACCAGTGTCCATAGTGCACAATGTATCAATAGTTTGAATGTCATGTGTGTTTCAACTCATTGACAAATAGCGTTCAGCATGATTCATGCCCAATTAATACCCCCTGTTAAAGTGTTCACCTTTGTAGTTTGGTTTCGTGATAGCCTATGATAAACGGCTTATGGCCAAATATGTGACTCAGCTAATGTTATAGGCTATAAAATTTCCCCTCTTAAAGACAAGCTGGTGTAGCCTTTAGCCTACTATTAAAATGCACCGTCAATAGGCTATCACATGATTTCATGCAAGAACAGGGTGAAAAGGGCCTCGCACCTGTCAAGTTCGCACAGGGCCTCGCACCCCCTTGCGACGGCCCTGCAGCTCTGTTTCGGTCCCGGTGATTATTTATGAAATTGTGCAAACGACAGCCTTTTCAAGGCATTTTAAGAAAGGAGTGGTAGCATGCAAGCTCCCATATTGACCCAGTAGCCTACAGAAGGCATCAATAAATTAAAGGGGAGGGTCATGCGTTTTTTCATAATCACTTTGGAGGGTCATAGAAAAATGTCTTGCTGGCGAGGGAGGGTCACGTCTTTTTTGACTAATGCTCCCAAAACTCCTCCGGTAGCCCCTTAAATAAATAACAAACAGTCCCTAATGAAGTAAACTTGTGACCATCAAAAATCGTTTATCGCCTGTAACTCTGTAATAACAGGACGTAACAGGAAGGCATTTGGCTGAGCAACGGAGGTTAATATGCTCTATATTTTGTCCAAATGATGTCTGTCTATCATTGTTGCACTCAGAGAAAACCAGAATGTTTAATTTGTTCGAGGCGTGAAGCTGCGTGAAGCTTTAGTACCACTTTCAGCCACTGTGTGTCGCTCTGCCACTGTACATCGCTCTTCCTGCTGCCCCTGCTGAAAAACAGGAGGCTACGATTAAACATAATTGTTGCCGAGAGTAATCCCAGCCTACGAAATCAATAACAAAATAAATCATGCATAATTAAACATTACCTCGATTTAGGCTACTTGGGTATGACTTAAGGCTTGACTACACGGTGGCAACGAAAATCGAAATCGAAATTTGCTGTCTACATCATTGTCAGTGTTGGGGGTAACGCAACTACGCAAATCAAAACAGTGGTGTGATAATTGAGCCAGTAGAGATATAACTGTTCAGAATTAATCTGTAGCCTTGGGTAGGCTTCTGCAGAAAACAATGTTGCCGATTTAATACTATCTAGCGATGTTTTTAACAGGCTACGCTATGGAGGCTTAGACAACTATGACCCACGTTTTGGTTTCGTAAATTAATTTGCCCTACTTCTTGACTGCAATGTAGTCAATTGACTGCTTGACATGTCATTTTTATTTTTCTGTACAATAAACAAATACATCTGCTTTTATGCCGCGAGAATTACATTCATATTTGGAACTTACCTAGTCCAATCCATCGCTACACTACGTTAGTGTTTCCCAAAACCATAGTAGCAACTTAACGCTCTCGAACCACTATTGTAAAGTTGTGTAGTTACAACTACACCTCTCGACCTGTGGTAGAATGCTAGTAGAAGCATTGTTCCGGGGGTCTTCATGTCAAAGACGTCACTGACGCCAGTTATTTGTTTGCAAATTAATAATTATAAATATATTTAGGTTTCTAATTGATATTTACACTTCTAACCACCATACATCCATATTTTATACCTGCAGATAATAATAAGGTGGTGCGCACTTTTTGACGAGTCAGTTGAGAATATGTAGCCTTTGATTTTCATGGGGTGTCCTGTCCTTGTTAGTTTACGCAAACCAGGCCAAGAAGGCTGATTCTGATTTTGATAATATGATCTGCACAAAAGATAAACTTAGGTAAACAACAATGTCAATATTGTTGTCAAAATCTTAACCCAGATTCGAACTCTTGGACAGGGGACTGGTAACTGCTGTGCAACGGCGGCTGTCATCTGCCGGCCTTAACGCAATGCGCCACAGAAGTATGTGCAGGTGCCCGTTCACGTGCTACTAAACGTCATTAAATCACCTTAGTCCAGACTACTGAAGTTTGGAAACTATCATGGTCCAAACTTACAGTACTGTAAGTACGACAGTTTTGGGAAGCCTACAGTAGATCACTTGCCACATTGGTCAAGTATTGAGTGTAAAGCAATTAAGATAGTACCCTATACAAAAAGTACTTCATACTATCATAAAAATTAGTTTAAACAAATAGCATTTTGCAACTTGACAAAACACTGGATTAAATATCGTAGGCACAGGAGAAAACTTGAACATCCATTGGCCCGTGGGGAGATCACATGCCAGTTGCCTCTCCCTTCAGTGCTATGTCTTGTTCGGCTGTGAGCTTGTTTCGCCAAAAAAAAAAAACTATTGCAGATATCAATGCGTCTTTGTTCATGGGTTTGGCCTCACAGCAGAGGCTTAAGACAACTATGACCCACGTTTTGGTTTTGTAATTTGCCCTACTTATTGACTGCAATGTAGTCAATTGACTGCTTGACAGGTTATTTTTTATTTTTCTGTACAATAAACAAATACATCTGCTTTATGCCGCAGAATTACGCGACTTGGCCAGCCTATAGAACGGGCACATTTTG
>NC_063201.1:33018442-33107413 GCF_017589495.1 Alosa alosa | reverse complement strand
GGCTCGGTGATATAATTCCAAAGGGGGGGCAGATAGGGGCCACTGCACTTAAAACTTAAAAAAAGATGAAGCTTTCCGAACTTTGAAATATGATCAGTGACTGGCATCGGGTGAACGGCTTTCTCAAGTTTAACAGGCTATTAAAAACATTTTTGACCACCTCCATCAAGCAGGAGAGACTGGGCTCTTCTTCATGAAGAGGCGTTAGGCTACTCCGTAAACTGGCCTATGATTTCATTGCTGAGTTTGCGGCAAAGCAAGAAAATGTTTTTTTTTCCTGAGTCAGGATATGGCGAGTCAGTGTCATTTATTATGACGCCGCCGGTTTAGTCAGATTTTTTTTTTTTTTTTTTTTTTTTTTTAGATGTCCACTGGCCAATGATTCCCGACACTGAAAGAGATCCGGGTAGACAAAACAGGTGGGCATGTAACCCCATATGGATAGCATGGAACCATCGTTTTCGTTTTGATCTGTAGCTCCCCACGTTGACTGCACCCCCCGAAAGGAGGGGCAGGCAGACACAGTTTTCTGTGAATATCTCGAGAACCGTAAGGTTTAGAAGAGGACCACCTTTTTTTTGTATGTTGATCTCAAGGGGCCATGTCAACCCATTCCATAACCACTAATTTCATGTATAGCGCTACCTAGTTAAACACAAAAAAGTAAAAATTAGGTGTTGTAATTGTAGGTATCTCAGACCTAACATTGTCAAACTGCACTAAATTGAAGTGTAGGATCATTATGACACCCTCTGTATGTGCACGCCAAGTTTGTGGAATTCCGTTCATGGGGGCCACACAATAAATTACATTTATGTTACTATACGCAACTGGCCTGTAGGTGGTCGGAGACAGTTTTCTGTGAATATCTCGAGAACCGTAGGGCCTAGAGGTCCACCTTTTTTTTTTGCATGTTGGTCTTAAGGGGGGCATGTCAACCCATCCCATTACCACTTATTTCATGTATAGCGCCACCTAGTTAAAAAATTAAAAGCAAAAAAATTAGGTGTTTTCATCACAATATCTCATTGGACAAGGTCAAAACTGCACTAAATAAAAGTGTAGGATCATTATGACACCCTCCGAATGCATGCCAAGTTTTGTGTACTTTCGGTCAATGGGGGTCCCATAATAAAATAACGTGATGTGTACATTTAGTAGTGATCTACCAACACCAAGGATTTCGGGACACTGGAAAGACCGGGTACAAACTTGTGGGCATGTACCCCTACATGGGATAGCATGGAACCGTCATTTTTCGTTTGATCTGCAGCCCCCCCGCTGGACTGGACCCCCAAAGGAGTGTAGGGCAGCCACAGTTCTTCTGTGGGCAGACACAGTTCTTTTTTATGGTATGTTGGTCTCAAGGGCCCACATAAACCTGGCTCATAATCACTCATTTGTGATTTGCACCCCCAAAAAAAATGAAAATGCAATATTATTCTTCTGTTTTAATCGCCCCTATCTTCAGTTAAGATGTTCAGAACTGCACCAAATTTTTATGTGTGTGTGTATGTGATTGACCTGGCATTCTCTTTGGGGTCTGGGGTATGCCAAGTTTCAGAGAATTTCATCCATGGGGGGTCTAAAAAAATTAGGTTATGTGTGTACATTTAGTGACTGTACACCTTCATTGGCCTGTAAATGGCGGAAAAAGTACACATATAAACATGCACACACACAGGCAAATCATACTATCGGTATTAGAACCCATACATAATTACAAATTCAGTAGGGATCAAAAGAAAGCCAAAATAAATATTCATCATCATGGCTGCATTTTCAGTATTGGCGATAAGTAATGTTTGTCCACTAGATGCATTGTCGTTGCAGTGAGGCGTAATTTTGTTGGAAGTTAAAAGTGGGTTGGGGAAACAATGGACACTTCCTACAAGGACTGTAATTTTACCCAGCCTAACATCTAATAAGGACAGGACGATGTTCACATGAAGTTTAATTCCATTTCTTCTTGAAATAAATCTTAAATCGGACATGCTTGGTTTTACTGCAGGAATGCGTTAATCTTGTAATATCAATAAGGACCTAGGTAATGTTACCGTTGTTGGTTGAGTGGTAGAGGCCCATTTGATTGATTGCATTTGTAGAAACTATAAATGCGGTTATACCAAGCAAATTGATAGCAGCACTGTTTGTATCTTTCGACTGTCATTTTATTGCACGCGTGCTACAAAAAATCATTCCTGTGCAATGGAAGATTTACCAACGCTAATAACCGGGTCTGATACAGTTTTGCCTATACATCGGGAGACTGGAGACCTGTTTATTTAGTTTTAAGTGCGTGCAGGGTGTGAGAGAGGGGAATCATGTGCTTTGATTAAACAGCTTGGTAGTTGTAGTCTGTGAAATTAAAAAGCGTGTGTGTGAAGTATCCAAACAATGACACCTTCATTTCATTATGGCTGCTTTTAGCAACACACCTTAAGCTATGTGTAGTGGGTCCCATTTAGAAGTGGCTACTTCATTGGCCTTTCCTTGACTCATGGAGCTGCGTGAATGTTATTAAACTTTCGCCAATGATATGGCAGTTTAAGTCCCGCTTGATACTGTAAATTCGTAAGCCATTGGTTTCCAAAGGAGATTTTATTTGTAAACAAGCCAGCATAGCCTATTGACAATTTATGTTGTAAATAGGCCTACCTTATAATCCTACCTGTATCTTAGGGAAGCTAACAGCTTTCTATTAGGATCTAGTTTGTTAGTTAAGTTTTGTAAACAATGCATTTTTTGCATTGAGAATAGCCAGAGCGTGTATATCTCAATCTGAAAAATTAAACAACATCAGATTGCCTATGGACTAGGCTGGGTGAACCCAGCCTGATCTGCCCGCTATTTATTTTTTTGATTTCTTAAAAGATTGAGCTTGGTCTGATGAAAGCCAGACTAGCCATGGACCTCAGTTACACAATGCAAGGGAACATGAATCAGCCTATATTTGCACGCAACAATAACGGACAAAAGCTCTTCAACTTTGGCCCTTTAAAATGTGTATGAAACAGTCTAGCGACGCATTTCATCAAGGCCCATTTGGACATGTCAGTTATTTTGCACCACTGGTTAGATGTAAAAAAAAAGCATTTCGTTTCAGAATTACTGTTACTTAATTTGTGCATTAACAATAACGTTTCAGACTACTGTTACTTTAATTTGTGCATTGACAATAAAGTATTACATGAACTAAAGATGACTAAAATCTTATGTAGAAGAAGAAATATTCACAAAAAATCCATCCATCCATCCAAAATGACCTTTGTTTTTGATAGCTGTTGAAAACGGCATGGAACTGACAGAGATGTTTTTGTTTATAAATACATAAAAAAAAATAAATAAATAAATAAATAAATAACATTATGCTGATACCTTTTGCTTTTCCCAAATACAATGTAGCCTACAGGTGTAAGTGACCTTTCATCAATCCAGTTGCAATGGATGAACTGTGATGAACTGCCCTACTTGTGATTGTTTAGAGATTTTAAAGGTTTTATAACAATGCTACATCTTCTTTGGCTATTCTACAATCTATTCACCTTTTCAGCACCAGTAGGCTACTTTCTGTGCAGCCGCACACACACACTCAGGCATGCCAAACAAGCATACACAAAAGTTTCAAGAGTGGAGGATGGAGTAAAATATGGAGACAAATTGAAGTGTGATTTATTTTCGCGGATCGGATGTATAGGACTGAGCGGCGGTCATATTTTGTACCGCTATGCGGTACATCTAGTTTGTCCAATGTTAGCCTATAGATACAGACCAGTACATCTTATCAATAGTTTGAATGTCATGTGTGTTTCTGCTCATTGACAAATACCGTTCAGCACAATGATTCATGCCCACACTCTAAAAAATGCTGGGTTGTTTTTTCAACCCAAACGCTGGGTTGAGGCTGTTGGGTCATTTTGTTTGGTGGTTTTTACTCATATTGGGTAATTTCTGTAACCCAGCTTGCTGGGTTGATAGTTTATCACTGCTGGGTTGATAGTTTAGGGCTGTGCTCCCTCCTGTCCCCCACCTGACGTGGAGTACACTACCCAGCACCAGGGTGACTTCAACACAGCTGCATAGTTATTTTAAAAAAAAAAAAAAAAAATCGTCAGGCAGGCAGGCATATTTTTTCAACCGTCAAGTCCAGCAGCTGTCAAAATGCAATGGAAATCAGGTGATTTCGGAAGGTATGTATCTGCTTTTATTTATTTATTTTTATCCAGACGGATTTTAAAAGTCCACCCAGAGACATACCCTTTGTGATATCAAGGAATATTCTGCCTTCCATTTCGTTCAGCTTCAAGCAGGTTAGCAGGTGTCATTCCGGCTAATATTAGCTATTGTTAATGTTAAATCTACTAATCTACTAAATCTACTATTAACCCTTAAAGGAGTACCGTCACAAAGGGTGTGACAGGAATGTTGAGAAATGAACATTCTAAAGAATATCTGGGTTCATTGAATTCAACATAGAATTTTAGAACCTTCAATTGTTGCGGAACTTAGAATGTTCAAAAACCTACACCTTTAAGGGTTAAGTACAGACTCATAAAAACATAGTTCTGTATTCACTGGGTAGGAACTGTTGAACAGAAACAAAATGAACTTTTACAACGAACTACAATTAGCATACCAGCAGCTGGTAGGTAACGTTAGCAGACTTGGAAACTTTATGCTAATTAAATATGCTTCGTGGCTAACGTTTGTCAACTAGCTAACACAGTCAAAGTAGTCTCTTCACAACATGTAACTTACGATAATAATCATGCCAAACAACATCTTATTAAATCATTCAGGGTAGCCTCATATTATAGCCATGTAACCTACTGGGTGGTTCTTGGTGTATAACATTAACTTGGATTCACTAACTGAATAATGTGTTACGTTAGCTAGCTAACGTTAGCACTGCTGAACTTATGTTTGTCAGCCTAATGTTAGGCTAATGGTAATGTTAGTGTTATCAAGCTCATCTGACATAAACGCACGTTTTGTAGGCTATTACTGGTATTATGTTTAAAACAACTCTGTAATATTAGGTGGTCATGGTTTCGAAAGTGTGTTGCACTAATAATTTGTCTCCTGGTGGATTTTTATGTCTGTCAATATAATTCACTGGTAATGGTTCATGCAAGTCTTGATATAAAGTGCTGTAGGCTGAGTGATAAAAATTCACTCTTTTTTTCTTTGATTGACAGGAGTGACCCCCCAAAACGGACTTTGGAATCTGCCTGCCTTCGTGGAAGTCTCACATGCATTTTATACTAGGCTATCTATTCAAAAATAAAGAAAACTATCAAATGAATAATTGTGTCGAACTGTTTTATTTCATTGCATGGCTTTTGATGCCCATTTGATAGACTGTTTATACCATGCAAGCTGTTAACAGAAGGTGTTCTTTCAAGTAAGTAAATACAAACTTTGAGTTATTGAGTATTTTAAAAATCAACCAGTAGTTTTTCGGGATTTGGTTACATAACCCAAACATTACGTAACTTTAACTAAACAGTTGTGTCAACATAACCCAACATATTGGTTAAATTTCAACCCAGTTGTTGGGTTAAATTTAGTAACCCAATTTGCTTGGTTAAGATAACCCAATGCTGTGTTGGACCCCATTTTACTCAGCTGGGTTGAAAACAACCCAGTTTGGGTTTTTTCAACCCAGAGTGCAATTAATTCCCCCTGTTAAAGTGTTCGCCTTTGTTACACTATTTGGTTTCGTGATGTAGCCTATGATAAACACCATATGGCCAAAGCTAATAGCTAATGTTATAGGCTATACAATTGAATTTCCCCTCTTAAAGGCAAGCTGGTGTAGCTTATTAGACTAGGCTACTATTAAAATACACCGACGGTAGCCTTGGCTATGTGTAAAGTAAGCTATCGCATGATTTTATGCACGTAAGTGAAAAGGGCCTTGCATCTGTCAAGTTCGCACAGGGCCTCGCATCCCCTTGCGACGGCCCTGCAGCTCCTCCTAAGACAGCGAGGAAAAAGTTAAAATACGCGATAAACCCGGGAAAAGTTGACAGGTTTGTTTCGGTCCCGGTGATTATTTGTGAAATTGTGCAAACGACAGCCTTTTCAAGGCATTTCAAGGAAGTAGTCGTAGCATGCAAGCTCCCAAATTGACCCAGTAGCCTAAGGCATCAATAAATTGTTGGGACTGGGGAGGGTCATGCGTTTTTTCTCAATCACTTTGGAGGGTCATAGAAAAAATTCTTGCTGGCGAGGGAGGGTCACGTCTTTTTTGACTAACGCTCCCAAAACTCCTCCGGTAGCCCCTTAATTAAATAAATAACGAACAGTCCCTAATTGATGAATAGCCTAGGCCTACACCAGCAATTGTTGAACATTGACCTGTACAGGACATTGACAGTAGCCCAGCCTAACAAGCAAATGTTGCAAAATACATCAAAAGACGCAATTAATCAGAAATAAATAATGTAATTTGCATCGCTTTGTTTAACAAACTACAAGCAACAAGAGCATCGAGTTCGCTGTAAGGCCAAACCCAAGAGCAAAGCCTATCTGTTAAGGCAGTCGATAGGCTATATAACGAGCTGTGTGCCTGGAAAGACAATAGATGACGGCTCTGGTCATCCCATACCCTCCCCCCACTTCCTGTAGCCTACCATTATGAAGGCCTGTAGCCTAAAACGACTCGTTGCCGTTTTGTGACATAAAGCTTTTTCACGTTAAGCCCCCTCCCCCATCCCCTTCTTTCACAAGCAGTGCGGGAGAGCCTTGGGGCACAAAGTAACACTTTTGGTAGACAAAGGAGGGTTCTCCGCTTCTGTCGTTTGGCCACAATCCGTTGCAACCAGGCCAGGACAGATATTTTTAGAGAGGAGATGCTGGTGCAGCTCAGATGTATTCTTAATTTTCTTTATTCTTCAGTAAAAGATGCAGAACATTATTAAACTTTGACTAACATTTCGATGTGTCGATGTTTTTGACTAACGAACATCTAAAACGTTAGTCAAAGTTTAATAATGTTCTGCACCTTTACTAAAGAATAAAGAAAATTAAGAAGACATCTGAGCTGCACAAGGCTTCTCCTCTCTCTAACACTTTTTGGCTTTGGCTAAATATTTCTAAAATCATTTGAGTTTCACTAGTCACATGTTTTAACAAGCAACACTTGTTATTGAACTAATAACAGGCGGTGTCGAAAATTGACTTTATTTTTCCATAATGGAGAAATAACATATGCAGAGTCTAACCAAGGTCAATCTTGCCAAAAAGCCCTCAAACCTGAAAACACATGAGGCAAAAAGTGCAAAACATCACAAAACTAACTAAACTAACACGCATATTTTTGTATTGCAATCATTGTAGCCTACAGTTGCAACAATAGCGCGTAACAGTCGCGTTTTACTCCCCGTATCGCTCATTATAAAGAACGTTTAACGTGTCCCAAAACAGCTATCAATTAATCACCAAAAGTCTTATAAACAAGTATTGCCAGGAGCAACACCTTGCAAAAAATGATAACAATAGGCCTAGGCCTTTATATGGCTCTGCTCCTGCCTAGATTCGAACTCAGAACTGCCTGAAAGTTGCAGACCTGTTCTGGAAATACGTGCATTAACCCACTCGACCGTCAGACAACGCTATCTGCTTCGAGTAGGCCTATTGGGTAGGACTGTAGCCTACAGTGGTTGCTGTGGCACAGTCTTGAGTGACCGAATTCGTTTTCCTTTGTCATATGAATGCTGTCATTTTGTTAACATTAGGCTACTGTTAAGGAGATGCTGTAGGCAAAGGCTATATTTCAACCTCGTTAGTGTAGTAAAAAAAATCAGATCTATTCACAAGGTTTCTGGGCAGCATATTTATGTTCTGTTAGCAAGCGAACTTCTCATGACTACCGACAAAGTAGCCTACTGCCAGCTGACGAAGCTCTCATTTTAAAACATTACTGAGAGACAGGCACTGTACAATCAAGAAATCTTGCCACTGAATCCAAAACTATGTTTAACATTATGTACAAAGCTTAGGCTACAGTGGACTAGCATGTTGCAGGGGCTGCTAAAAACACAGAGAAACGCACTGAAAACTCGGCCAATCACAGCCCTTGCTGTTGAATGCGCCGCCCGGTTCGACCGTGGAACGCCACAGCAGACTATGCTGCCCCCAAGCGGCTGCAGTTGTACTTACATTACAGCTGCGTGAATCACCTTGATCGTGAATGAAGTGTCAATTTTTAACTGGGACCCACTGTATTTTTCATCTTTGTAACTTTTATACTTTTTAAACTATTAATTATTAACTTTTATAAAATCCCCATAGACTTAACATTAGGCTGATGACATCACAATGGACTAATTAACTTGATTTGCACCTGTATCAACTTCCAGCTGCTCATCTAGGCCCCATCAAAGAATCAGTTCAACTGCACTGTAAAAATTAGAACTTGCATTTTTTCAGCCAGAATATGTAAAGGAGTAAACAGAACTGGAAAGACCAGAAAAATATACTAAACTCATACAATGAATTTATCTTATCAAGTTTTGTGACTTCATCTCACATACTTTTGTAACTAAGTTGACTCAACTTCAATATTTAATTGCCTGTGTCTGTGAAGTCACCTGAAAAAAAAATCATCATGTTGGCACATGCGTACTTTGAATCACTACGGGGATTCCCCACTGAGCCAGAAGGACTAAGCCTACTCCATGCGGTGGATTGCGTGCGCGGGGAAGATCTCCAGAAAGTTTGTGGTTTCTCTCTACAGCGACCAGGAACATCGCAGTAAAGCTTAGGTAAAGTACAAAATCAATCTACACAGTCATTTTATCGCCTTAAACTCAAGTCTTGTATAGTTTGTTGAACATTGCAATGGCTAGCTAGCGTTAGTCTACTCAGCTGGCGAGCTAATGTTAACTAGTTAATGGAAGCTAACATTAACCGACATCTTTAGTGAGACTTTGGCCAATGATATTGACTATAAAGTTATACGTACACCTCTGAACAACGAAAGTTTCCCTTGCTTCACGTAATTCAGCTTATTATTGTCCAGCTGTGTCCATAGCCAAATTCCTGGGGAACAGTTTGTGTTGTAGCTGAAAACGCGAAATGCCATAGCTTGTCATGCAAAGTTGTGTTTGCTAGCTTGTAAGATGCTTCGTTACAATCTAAATAAGACTACTATTTATAAACGTTGGACCAGTCCTTTTAGGGTATCACTTTTCTGTTTTCAACGACTTAATTTAACGTTAGCCAAACTTTGCTTAATAACAATACAAAGTGACATGTAAATGTTTCTCCTGTAAAGGGGTTTTTACATCGCCAGCAGTATGCCCCTTTGCATTCCGCTCTGCTCAATGCTGGCAAGTTTCACTGATGCTTTGCTACTTTTGCTCAGAGCAAAAACGCTTTACGCCACGAATTCACATTTAAATTTATAAACAACATTAGCCTTTGCATTATATCAGGGGAGCAGGAAAATAGACACAACCTTTTCACAACAATAGTTTGATCCTATGACATGAAGTTATTTCCATGATTGCCAGCTTTAGCTTGCCTCAACCCATGTAATGTGTTGATTTTTTTTTCTCACTGATTGTGCGAACAAACGTCATGCGTGGCCGCGGTAGCAAAGACAAAGCTAAAATTGGGGTTGCCAGACTAGGAAAACGCATGCACTTTAAGGACTACACATTAATTCTGAATTATGAAAATTTGGGAATTAAATAATCTTTGTATCTCTGTCTGTGTGCCCAGGTGATGGCGATTGCAGAACACCGTAAAAGAATAGCCTTGGAAGGATTGCCCCTCTACCTCAGGGAGGACCCAACAAGTCTTTTCAAGAAATGTCTGGTAATAATCAATCGTATTCTCTGTGCATGTTGTCTTCTCACCACCTGTGTTTCTTCCTCTACTTCTTTGGCCCCTCTCTTTTATCCTGCCTCTCCTCCTTTTTCCTATCCCCAATCTCCTTGTGTCCTTTACCAACTCGTCCCTGTCTTCTGTCCGTCTCTCTGGCATCCCTTTTGCCGTCTTCCTCTTCCCTGTCCCTTGATATTGAATGACACATTGTATTGTAATATGTAAACTGTGTTTTTATTTATTATAAAACAGTTGGATACACAACATATCATAGTACACAAGCCAAGTAGTGTATTTATGATGACTTTCTAAAGTATTTTGATTGTGTTACCATTAATTAATCTATACAGCTTTTCTTTTAATTATGTTTGACTCAATCAGTGGTGTCTTCTGTGTTTGCACACTCTCAGGATACAGATGCTGAGGAACACTACACCAAAGGTGTGAAAATTGGGATCCTCACAGTGGTAGAAGATGACGTTGCAGCAGTCAAATCTCTTCCTACGGTAATCAACACAGCCATCATTTTGGAAGAGACTGTTGTTCTCCAGGATATTAAGGATGTACCATCTGCATTTACGTATTTGATGGGCCTTGTTTATGCAATCGATATGCAATACCCCAAAAACCTCAAGTATACCTTTGAGGTGATACAAAAGGTTTTTCTCAACCTAGGAGCTACCAGCTGTTCTGCGAGAACCCTGTCTTTCAGAAATAAAATGCAGGGACATCTGTGATAGTTTGCTTGATGTAATGGCACATTATTGGAAGTTGTACTGATTGTTAGGACTGTGAGACCTTTTAAGTTTAATTTTATGCATTTGGTAACGCTTTACTTGACGGGTGAGTACATAACATATTCATTGTAGCTGTAGTGACCGTTTTAGAAGACATGACAACATTCATACCCTTCAAAAATGTGGCAGTCAGAATGGCGATATTTATTGTCATTTATGCTTGTCATCTGATCATATCTAAATATTTTTTATGAATAGCTTATATTATTACTATACAGGTTGTGAAGTATTCATAATCACTTATCCGAGTTCAAGACTGAGAGGTAAACTACATATAGCTGACCAGTATTTGTTGACCCTGATTTGTTGACACCTTGAGGTAGTTATAATATTTTGCCGCTTTGCCCACACTCAAGGGAAAATGTCCAAAGTTCCCGGGTCATCTCTATGTGGTTTACTTCCCAGTGTTAAACTTAGATGTGAATGAATGTTGAGTCATGTTTTATGAATAAATTATAAATACTTAGTTTGATAATTTCACAGCTGCTATGAATGTGATATGTACTTACCCGTCATGTAAAATGTTACCATGCATTTATATACAATTTTTGTTGCTTTGCGACTAAAGGTACAACAAAGTGCATTGTATTATTCAATTTTGAAAACAATGGCATTTTCTTTTCAAAGCCATTTTATCCCATGTTTTATCCTCATTACACAGAGTTCCCTCATTACAGTTCGTATTAATGAGGCCCATAGCACTCAGGATCTTAACACTACAGCACCTATTGTGTATTAAGTTTTTTTTAATTTTTTTTTATTATTATTATTTTTTTGATTGTGTGCAGCTCAAAGATCACTGAATATAGTTGAAACCCCATTGTTTCAAAACATTTTTGATATATTCTTTTATTGTGTGCAGATGAAAGTTCACTGATTACAGTTGAGAACCTGTAGCTTCAAAACATTTTTTTAATTTTTTTTATTTATTTATTGATTGATTGTGTGCAGCTCAAAGTTCACTGATTAGAGGTGAAAACCTGTAGTTTCAAAACATTTTTTAAAAATATCTGTGTATTCTATGCTGCATTTAGGCTGTGTAAAAGATCATTTTGAGGCTACTTGTGTGTGCAGTGCTTTGATTGATTTCTGCAATAAATCACTTGCATTAATTGTTGCTTTGGGTTTTCCTTACTTTTTATCTTAAGTTGTACCAACTAGTAACTTAAACTTGTGTTTTGAAGTCCTCTGAATAGTTGGTAGAAAAAGCTTTTTATAGTTGAAAGATGTTTTTATTTCAAATTGATTATGTAAGTTCTGCCCTCTCTTCGAGTATACTCAAAAAAACATTTACAATAAGTTGCCTTATTTCTAGTTGTGTTTACTCAAAAAAGCCCTTGTAATAGGTTGCATTACATTTTTGAGTAAACTAGGCAGATATTTTTTTTACAGTGTGATTGCACCTGTATCAACTGCTTTCTGTTGAACTAGGCCAACTCGCTGTGTCTCTCCATTCTACAAGGAAATAAGGCACATTTCATCCAACTTTCTATCCATTCATCCTCTTCAAACCATTCACTCATCCACCCATTAAACTATCCCATCAACATATATTAAACAATCTGCCTATCAACATCCATTCAACTTTCTGTCTATCAACATCCATTACACTATCTACATTTAACTTTTAAACTATATACTCTGTCTCAGGCTTTAAGCATACAATCTGGCTCTCTTAAGATTACAGATCCTGTTCAACTATTTTCTGCCCACAGCTGTTTCAAAATAGAAGTCCTCACTACAATAATTCACTATTAAATAATGTATTAACTATTTAAACTCCTCAGCTATTGTTTTGCATTTTATGTTAATATACAGTATGTTTATATTTTCATGCACTGGTAATTTCCTTGAAATTACATGTTTTAGTTGAATCTGTAGTCTCTCTCTCTCTCTCTCTCACTCACACACACAGGCACGTTAGGCAAAATCAGCTCCGTAAGACACAATGACAGATCTACTCCACTGATTATACAAAAATGCAACCTTAATTAATCCTTCAGGGAACATTCCCAAAAGGTTCCCTGACAATTGCACAAAACTATACCTTTATGGAACGTCAGTCAAAGGATTTAAAAAAATGTATCCTTAATATAACCATCGGGGAACGTTCCCAAAAGGTTCCCTGACAGTTGCACCAAAACAGCTGTGAAGGAACATTCTGGGAACGTTCTCTGAACACAACACAATACCTTTACAGGACGTTCCCAGAACGTATTTTAAAGGTTTATTTTGTTTGACCTTCAGTTCAGAACGTTACATGTTTGTTGGGTAGACTTATATGTCCAGGCTGTTTGACGGAAAGATAGTATAGGCTAATCATTCACTTTTTTCAAACACATTTTCCTTGGAATGCAAATCCCTTAGGCTACTTGTCATTTAATTCTTCCTTATTCTCTCACGTAGCGTGGACTCCACGCAACACTTCGAATCGGCACCATATCTGCAGTTCATTTTAAGCGCGCCCTTAGCTCCCTCTAATGTCCGATAGGAGTTTCTCGTCTATCACATCCGTTCAGGAGTCCATTATGTGGATCCATTGTCACCGACATACAGGCGGCTACTGTGAGTAGCCTACGCCTCAGCCGTAGCTAAAGGACCAAATTACAGACTCGCATCACAATCACGCGCAGCATTTTGAGGATTAACTGATTCAACCTTCAAGACAACAACGCAAAATCTTAAACGAGCAGAGAGATCCGAAAAATGTCACCCATACTGCTGATGTTATTGTTACATCGTATCACAGCAAATAACGAGGTAGGTTATGAAGACTGTTTTTACCGACTCTGTAGCCTATTGCGAACAGTGTTAATTTTGTCATTGCAATTACACCGTCACACATTGTAAACAAATGCAGCCTATGGGCTATTCTGTCATCCAAACGGCCATGTTGTTATAGGCTTATTTAGACTATTATTATAATTCAGAAAGAATGTAGACACAAGCTGATAGGAGTGGCACAACCAAATGCTTAATTGACTCAATGATCTGACTGATGTCAGAGATTAATTGAATTAGGCTAGGGTAGCCTACTGTATGGGAAATGGCTTTGAAGTGAGGGCAGCATTTTGAGATTCTAAATTCCTTTAAACAAGAAATGCGCAGGCATCCATTTAATGCAGTGAATTTAGACACAGACTCAGTCGTCAGGCATCAGGAAACCTCTACTGCAATACTTTATTGTCTTGGCTGTAGCATTTTCTATTACATTTTCATTTGGTTTGTTGATGACTACATATGTGATGGCAGGTATATGCAGTAGTAGACCTATTTGGGAAATGTCTGGGAAATTAAAGTTAAATTAAAGTATGTTTCTGCTGACAAACATGTAAACACCTCTGGACTATGTGAATATGATGGTATGATAATGAAAACACAGTAGGCTATTCTAGAAGCACTTCTCTGTTTCAGTCCTTTATCCTATTGTAACCTGATAATTCGTGGGTTTGCAGAGTTCACACTCTCCAGTCTCTCAGACGTGGGCAAGACGAAGACAGGTTACACTTCGGTTATATAACTTCTTTTATTCACACAAGCAACTTAGACAGACAACCAGCCTAACGTGCGCTCACTTCTCTCCAGCTACACTCTACATTCCAAAACGTCCGGTGGGGAAACCATTCCCCCCCGGAACCAAAACACCCAACTCTCAAATGTATGGGGAACTAAAATCCTAATACGTTAATCATTCACCATTACATTATCAGAGGAATGGAATAAGACTGAATGAAATAAAATGACATTAAACAAAATAATAATATAATAAAATCATTGTTTACAGTCGTCCCCTGCTAGGAAATGAAATGTCCCCATTTCAAAACATTACAGTATTAACAACACTCAATCAGAACATACAGAACACTGTAAATAACATTCCAGTAAATGAGTGCAAATATGGGTAATATTAACATAAAGTACATGTATTCAAAGGCAATGAGTCATTGAAACGTTAAGATGGCAATTACATATTATGTTACAAATTGGCCATACTTAGATGGTGGACGTATTATACGACCCCTGCAGGTGCTGACTTGTGGAGGTAATGGGATAGATGGGAGAGCTGAATCAACGCCTCTAGAATCAACATCAACAGAAGGGGTTTGGAGAGGGCCAGGGGATGCTACCGACCTAGAGACAGTATCAGGATAGACATTAACTTGCAAACTACTATCAACATCAGAACTGATAGATGGCCTCTGAGACCTTGATGGCAAGCCTGGAGGAGTAGGGGGTCGATACGGGAGAGCCCCCGATAAGGCTGTGAGGGTAGGTCGGTCAGAGACAGGTACTGTACCCATTCCAACAGTGTCTGAGCTACCTGAGCCGCTACCTGAGCCATTAAGTGACTCCTCTGATAACTTCCCCTTATACGCCTTTAATCTGTTGTGATGAACGACCCATTTCCTAGAATCCTTTTTCTTAGGATCAGTGATTTCATATGTGACACCAACACTGTCCCCTTTATCTATTCGTCTCAGTATGACAAGCGGCTCTTGCCATCTGGGTGCCAACTTGTTCATACGCTGTACTGGGTCATCTAGAAGTACATAGTCTCCTGCTTTGTGAGGGTGGAACACCACATTTTTGTCATACTGCAACTTCTGATGAAGTTTAGCAGCAGCAGACTTCTGAGCTGCTTCCCTAAGAGCAAGAGAAAGACGTGTGGTCAGATCACTGACATAGGCAGCAGGTGTACCTGGAGTTGCAGATGATGCCGTAGTACCACATTTAACAAAATGTCTAATGGTAAGTGTGGCTCTCTCCCATGGGCCAAGAAAAAGGGTGAGAATCCAGTAATGGAATGGACAGTGGTATTGTATGCCAGTTCCACCTGTGGTAAATACTGAACCCATTCACCTCCACTCTGAGACAAGTATTTCGACAATTGGTCCTTGAGCGTCCTATTGAATCGCTCCACCATGCATCGATGCACCATGCATCGATTGAGCATGGTATGGGGAAGTGCGCGTTTTCACAATTCCAAGCAGGGAACAAAGCTCTTTTATCACATCCGATTCAAATTGTCTGCCCTGATCTGTGTGTATTGATTCAGGAATACCATAATGCCTAACATACTTCTCAAAAATACACTGTGCTACCGTGGGGGCACGTTGATCTTTCAGTGGGAAAAGATTGACATAACGAGTAAAATAGTCTTCAATGACCAACACATACCGATGTCCCTGTGATGTTATAGGGAGCTCAGTTATATCTGCGGCAATTTTCTGAAACGGCCTGTCAGAGCAAATGGGCTGCAAGGGCGCTTTCTCATGAGGAGTTGGGGAACCCCGTTTTTGGCATGGCAGACATTCACTACAAAACCTATTAATGTCTCGTGACATGTATGGCCAGAAACAGATTTTTGCAGAGTGCGTTCTGAACCTAAATGTCCACTGAACTCATTGCCATGAAGAGCTTTCAAGGCCGTTGGTACAAGCTGTTCCGGTAAAACAACTTGATAACCCTGACCAGCATGAGGATGAACGCACAACAAAGTATGCCATTCCGAATACTGAGCTTGGGGAATTCATGCCAGAGTTTACTCACTACTGGAGTAGAGTCTTTTAAAACTCCTATAGGCGGTCTCCTTTTGCCCTTCTCTTTCCAAAATAACACAGTCAGCAGTGAATTATCAGCGAGCTGCTATTTCCGTAACTCATCCACATCAATGGACAAGGAAGGCAAGCAGGGGCGTCGCTAGCTATTTAAAACATTTGGGGCTAGAGCCCAGAACTTAGAGTTCTTTTTTGTCCGGGGGTTCGGGGGTTTCTCCCCCGAGAGATTTTGAAAATCGTGCTGATGAACATGCAATTTTAACCTACTTTGAGAATGAAAAGGAAGGCCAATCGTAATGACTCACGTCACGGCATTCTGAATATTTTGATGTTTAAAGACCGTGTAAGGAGAACCAGGCGCGCCTGCAGGTGTATGCGTCCGCATTACACACTGTGCGCGTACCATCAGGCTACTCAACAGCGAGAGAAAATTTCCCTTGTGTGTGTGTGTGTATTCACACCAAATCGGCCTACCATACCTTCCCAACTATGTACAGTATCCCATTAGCTGCATGCCATCAGGCTATTTACCATTTTCTATTACGTAAAGTTAGTGAACACATTATGTTTTGAGCAGGAGAGAGAATACGCATGCAGCCACGCAATAGGCTACTTGTTGTTTTCTTTTACTCGGCTATCTATATGGTTATCAGCACACAATGTTGAGCTAATTCACTCAATACTCATCATGGATATCACAAGTTTTAAACAACGAAAACAGAAAGGATGGAGGCAGCAACGCTAGGAGTTATACAAGAACAAGGTAGGCAATTGGTGTGCTTGTCAGAACGTTAGACTGCACTAAAGCCAGACGTCACGTTACGCTAGAACAAAACTAAAGGTAACTTTAGCCTGTATAGGGCTGTATCAAGTTGTCCAAATGAATAGGTCATTGTAGACGTTGTCGTTGTATTATTGCATGTGGATGTTGTTATGCTATGTAGGCTACTTTTGCTGACTGACCAATGCACGGACCTAAACGGACAAATATTGTTCACGAGTGAATTATTTCTTTATGGGGATGGGTAAATGCACCATAGCATTAATTCCTGCAGGCCCCTGAGGAGAACGTCTCTTCTGCCAAAGTGCGCCACATACAACACCCCAAATATCACATTAAAATAGCCTGTAGAATAAACATCGCCATGCACCTCTGTCGCACTTGACAGGTGTGGCGTTCGCCTCGGGATCAACATTTGGACGCCATCCCCTTCAATTAATGGGCTATGGGTGCCTTGAAAGCAATGCATTTGGGTTGTATATCACAAACTTTTGCCCAAAGAAAAGTTCCATTCTGTCAAAATCAAGCCCAACATGCATTGCTTGGAAGCCCCCTCAAACGAGGTCAGGTTTATTTATGCGCATGTGATTCAATAGTAAATCACGATATATTGAAACTGAGCTGATCGAAATGTCCTCCTGGGTTGCGGGAGATGATGACACACTGAAGAGTTTCCACTTCTTGTCCCTGCTCTGCCCTTTTTTTTTCTCTAAATAAACTTCTAATATCCATTTGTCCTTATACACTTATTTCGCTAAGGCTAGTTAGTAGAAGCAACTAAACAGCAATGCGTAATAGCCGTAGAGGAGAATTGAAATTGCAACATTTTGCAACAAATGATTCTAAACCTGCCCAGATCACGCCAGATTGTCTTGGCGCTGCTGTTAATGCACACAATGGACACAAAACACAAAAGTCTCTTCTACGGGGCTATTTATTTCATTCACGATTAGAGTTTTTGTTGTTGTTGACGGCCCATAGATCCGGGGCTATCCCCAGAGGATCCGGGGCTATAGCCCCGAATGCCCAGGTCTAATGACGCCACTGAAGGCAAGTATTCGGAACCCCCAGAGCGTCGCTACCCCTTTCACCAGTAGATGTCGCTGATTCCCCGGTAATGGTGGAGGTTAAGACACACTGAATAGCTTTAGTTTCAGTCTCAATGCTAGGCCGTCTGGACAGGGCGTCCGCATTCACATGCTGTCTGCCTTCTCTATGAATGATTGAGTGGTCATAAACATCTAGTTCAAGAATCCAACGACCTCACCTACCAGTTGGGTCACTATCAACCTGGGTTTTCTGAAGACTAAGTAAGGGCTTATGGTCAGTGATTATCTTGAATGGGGACCCCGAGAGAAAATGTTTGAAGTGTGTTACAGACCACACTATGGCCCACAGTTCCCGGTCGTACGTCGCCCATTTTTGCTGAGCAGAGGTAAGTGTGTGACTCGCATACGCAATGACATGTTCTCTGTTGTTTTGCTTGTGAGCTAGCACTGACCCTATGCAAGACTGAGAAGCATCTGTGTAAAGCAAAAATGGCTAAGAGAAATTGGGGTGGGCCACAATCGGAGGATTAGTTAGTGCATGCTTTAATGACCGAAAAGCATCCTCACAGTCATGAGTCCAATTGAATAATGATCCCTTCTGGGTAAGAGCATGCAGAGGTGATGCAAGGCCCGAAAAGTTTCTCACAAAACGCCGATAATACGAACATAAGCCAACAAAGGCTCTCACCTCAGTGGTGGTTTTTGGCGTGGGCCATTCACAAACCTTTTCAAGGTTCTTTGCATCCGGCTGAAGGCCCTGACTGGATACAACGTGACCTAGGAAATTGACCTGGCTACATGCAAAATGGCATTTGTTTGGCTTCAACTTAAGGCTGGCTGAGCGGAACCGCCCAAAGACCTCCTCTAGACTTTTAAGATGCTCTGGAAAAGTCTGATTGAAGACAAGGATGTCGTCAAGATAAATTAAACATTCCTTCCAATGAAGGCCACGAAGTACCAGCTCCATCAACCTCTGAAAAGTAGGAGGAGCGTTAGTTAGCCCCATGGGCATAACTTTAAATTGGTAAAGGGCACTTCCAGTAGTAAAAGCTGATTTCTCTCTGTCTTGTGGATTGAGTCCATGGTGCTGAACCAACAGGACCCTGATAAGCTGTCTAATGCATCTGCTGGACGTGGCAATGGGTAGGAATCTTTTACAGTCACAGCATTTAGTTTTCTAAAGTCGATGCAGAACTTATAACTGCCATCTCTTTTCTTCACAAGAACAACTGGAGAGGACCATGGGCTACAACTATGTCCTCCTCCAGCAGGTTTTGGACCTGCCTATCAATTTCAGCCCTCATATTAGGGGATGTTCGATAGGCCGCTGTCTGATCGGCTCTGCATTGCCTGTCCTGATAGTATGCTGAACTTTATCTGTTCTGCCATAATCTCTCTCATGAGCACTGAAGATGTCTGCATATTTGAGGATTAAACCTTCTAATTGCTGCTGCTGCTGACTATCGAGTGCAGTTTGACTGAGGTGAACTTTAGGGAATGCCCGAGGTTGTGTCTGCATTTGGGCTACGGTAGCTTCAACTAATGAAAACTCTTCCCCAGACTGATTGACAACTGAGTGAAATTCTCCAATGTGTGTGTCACCCGACACATGACAATCATCATTAGTAGGGTTCTTGACGCGAATGCAAGCTACACCCCTTTTCACTTATGCCTACCCCGCTCTGCTGCAATTCATCACGGGTAACGTTGTGTGGAAGCCAGTATGCTATTCAACTATTCTCAGCCGGACACTACGTTGCCCGCAATGCATTGCGCACACAATGTCAAAACCATTTCTGTCTGGTGATACATGATTTAAGCGGCACCAGCGAGAATACAGGAGGGAGGAACTTTCTCTCGTTGCGTTTCAAAAGAGAAAACAAATTCCAACGTTCATTTACAGTGATGTCTGCCGTTCATGACACATAATGTGAACTAATCCACGTTCAAGTTCTTTATTAAAAAATGTGTTGCGTTCAGTTCAACGTTCACGAAAAAATGAGCGTGTTCAATGAAGGAGTTCTTTTGAACTCGTTCACGCACAACACTGAAGATACCAGTGTAATTTGGACTGTATTTCGGCTCACACAAATTCGACTGAAACTAAGACATTAATTTGACTTTGAGCAGGAATTGTCACAGGTGATAGTCACAGCACTGCATTTTAAAGGAGCTGTCTGTGTGCAACACAGCAATGGAACAGTCCAGTTCCAAAGTTTTAAATGCTTTGCTGCCAAGTCAATCACTGCATGATGTTTCTGCAAAAAGTCCCACCCCAGGATTAAAGACTGGGTAGCATTGCATACTACCTGGACATTATGATGAAAACATTCCTCACCTAGCCTGATGGTGACAGAGAGCGTACCCAGTGTATCTAAATAATCTCCCGTTACTGACTTTGCAAGGACATACGATTTCTGAATTGGCCTTCTCTGTAAAGCAGGAATTGACATTTTCAGGGCTTCACTAATTAAAGAAATTTCAGAGCCTGTATCTAGAAACACTTTCACAGCAGTGTCCTCAAGAACTGCAAACACATAAGATCATGGTGTGATGTTTGTAATGTCTGATTGAATAGTCTGTGGGGCCACACTGTCCTTACCAGCAGATACCTGACCCATAGTACCTGCTAGTGTGCGTTTCCCTGATGAATGATGTCCCCGTCATCGAAGCTCACATGCTGTTCACGCTCTCTGGACAATGGGCGCGTGGTGCGAGGCGAAAACCTGCTGGGTGATCTGCTGTCAGCTCTCCTCGGCCTGGCCTGGATCGATGGACGGCGGGAGTCATACTGACCCGGGTAGCTGGATGTAGGGCTGGGACTACGCCAGTAGTCAGAACTGGGGCGGTGATAGTAGTCACTGCTGCTTGAAGATCGCCGTGGAGAAGATGGAGGGGTAGGTAAGTACCTACTGTCCCGACCTCCTGGTGAGGTGCTGTAGTGGGTGTAGACACCTCGTGGCAGGGATGAACGATAAGGTCTGGGGCGCTCTGGAGATGATGTTGGAGAACCAGTCAGGGGAATACTGCCTGTCTCCATGAGTCACCCAATGGGGAGGACTGTACGGCAGATAACTCTTCCACAGCTCTCACAAGCTCAGGCGACGCACTGGACTGACATGCTGTACGTTTTGCTGACACCATAGCCGATATTGCCTCAGCTGGGGAGGTGGCAACTGAAGTGGTGACTGGTTGAGAGCTAGATGGGGCTGAAAGCCTCAATGCCTCCTGAGCCCGCTCCCACTTACAGGCAATGTCCAATGCTTCCTCTAGGGTCGTTGCCCCATGTTCATGACATTTTGTTTGAAGAACTGGATCCAAACCAGTGACAAACCGCCTGAAACATTCCATGGTAATGACAGGCCGACCACAATTTGGAAAAGCTTCTAGCACCAGTCGTGTGATTTCAGCTGCATATACTTCCAATGGCTCTTTGGCCAAACGTGGTCTGGCATTGATAAAGGTTTGAAAGTGTAGCAAAAATTGTTTCCTCCCAAAAACGTCATTAAGCTTGACAATACATCATAATCATAATTCCCCTTCACCACTTCTGGCAGAGATAACCAATATACTAGTGCATCCCCACTCAGCCTTGAGGGAAGAATGGTGGCTAGATTTTGTCGTTGGTCATCCGTGCATGCTTTCACGGCGAGTTCTAGTCGAGTTTTCCAGAGCGAAAAACTTTCTTTATCTTTCCCATCTCCGTGGAAACATGGCGGGAGCTCGACTCTATAGTGAATAATTCTCCTAGTATTCTTAGCATCATCTGCTTTACTAGGTTCAGGCAAAGGATCGTCCCACTCGTCTTGTGACATTTTCGAATCGCGGCAAAGTAGAAAAAAAAATATGGCCGGGAAGGCTATACTGTCCAACGTAGAAAGAACAGTCAAACGTGCAACAGCTCGTCTAAAAAATTTCTTTTTGTTGTTGTTGCAAGTTAAAGTCCACTCACCAAGTACGCTAGCTATAGCCAGTGGCGGTTCTAGGATTTTTCTGAGACAGGGGCCACAAAGGGGCCACATCATACACTGAGGGGCCAAGAACCGGTCAACATCCATACACAGAAAATCCCTTGTTCAGTAAGGCAGAGGCACGTAGTCTACGTCATATGCAGGACTATACACAGTATACCCAAAGTCCTTTTAGGCAAGTCCCTCCACTCAACGGCCATATTGCAACGCTTTTTGGGCACTCATCGGGCATCCTATTCGGCAGAAATGTGCGTGCGCAAGGCTTCAAGACACCAATCTTGCTCCAGCGGCGAGTTCACAACACACCATATGATTGGCTCAATGTATTCACATCACACCACATGATTGGCTCAATGTATTCACATGTCGACGTTTTGCCGAGGAAGGGGTGGGATATGTGTAGACAATGGCCATATTGGCGTTGCTAATAAACCAGCCCCATGCATTTCTATGGAGGATTTTTTGAGTGCTGTGTCTCCTCATTAGAAAGTCTCTGGTATACCCACTTAAAAAGCATCACCATCTCAGTATACCCACTTAAAACAGACAAGGATAAGTATTAACATTTGGGGTTAATCTCCCACTACAGCTAACTAGACTACACCACAGCAGTAAGGTGCATACATTTCACCAGTGTTACCTTGTTCAAATACTTGAATGCTAAATGCTAAAAAACAAAAAAGCCAATACAATTCTTAAACATTTTCCCATTTCTATCAGAAAGACTCGGGAAGCATGACATGAGGTTTACAATATTTAATGGAAGTTTAACAATGTTATATCCTTAAAGGAATAGATAACTTAGAGATAATAAATGGAATTATTAAGAGTCTTTGGCGTAGGCCCGCCCCTCAGTCCAGGACCCGAAGCGTGGAGACCCTCGCAGATCCTGCCGGATGAATACGGCAGGGGTGGAGCCTACCCCCTGGACAGTAGAACAGGGACCAAACTGGTGGTGGTTGGGGAAGGAGGGATGGTATTCAAAAACCGATACCTGGAGACAGCAAACAGATACATGAGTGAAGAAGTTTTAAAAAATGGTTGTACGCCGCTGATTGGTTAGGAGTAATGAATGAATGAGTGACGTAGCATTGAGTCTTCCTGACAGAATTTAACGCTGACGCTTCCATTTCTATCAGAAAGACTCGGGAAGCATGACATGAGGTTTACAATATTTAATGGAAGTTTAACAATGTTATATCCTTAAAGGAATAGATAACTTAGAGATAATAAATGGAATTATTAAGAGTCTTTGGCGTAGGCCCCGTCCTCAGTCCAGGACCCCAAGCGTGGAGACCCTCGCAGATCCTGCCGGGTGAATACGGCAGAGGCGGAGCCTACCCCCAAAGAGAGAGATGGGAAAGGCCTACCCAAGGGTAGACGTGAGGCTGGGACACTCCTGGAATAAAGCATAATCAAAGAGAACTTTAATATGAGACAAATCCTTCGTTAATAGTAAAGTGATTCGTGAAAGGAAATGAAACTGAGAACAGATGATAGAAAAGTGTACTCTCTTGCGGGTACAGGAGACATAACCACCATGGTCTGCAGCGATTGCAGCGAGTCGGGGAGCTGCACGAGCTCAGAGCTGAAGCTTCGGTTCTTGCACGGGCAAGATGTAATGCAATGTGGTGCAAATCCCGTGGAAAGTGCTTAATGATCGCTCGGTTCGATAACGATTGATGATTGCGATTTGATGATGCGATTCGAAATGACTGTCGAAGTCGAAGGCGATGTATATGATGAGTGAAGTGGGGTGATGGAAGGATAAAGGAAATTAACTGTTGTGACGTGATTACCCGAGGTTTTGCTTGCAGAAGCTAGACCAAGGGCGGTGCGTGTAGTGACTACAATGTATTAACGCTTTATTCTGTGCCTAAAGTGCCGCTAAAAGCGTAGTGACTGAAGAAGAGTGGCTCGGGTCCATCGTAATTAATATAATGCTTTTAGCCGAGCCAAATAACCACCACCAGACCTTTGCAAGGAAGCTTACCTTATTTGACACTTGGCGAGAGCTATTTATGATCTAGAAGGGCTTGATCCTGAGGTCTTATATAGGACTCGTAAGCCGACGAAGACCATCTTCCGAGCAACTTGATAGAGGATGCAGGTAATCCTAGAGCTGCTGCTGACGTTGCAGCACCGATGCGAAAGGAATGGCCGGTATATTGGGAGGTTGAGAGCCCACAGCTACCGACCACTGTAGACAAGTGGATCCTGAACCATTGCTTAGACATTGATGACCCAGAAGGTAGAAGAAAGAGTGGTGAATTGGGAGAAGTGTGAGGGCGAAGTTTAAGATAGTAGGACATGGAAGTATAGGGACAGAAAGAGTTATTTACTTTAGAAACTCTTAAACTGACACCAGAACCTGAGGTGTCCGTTTTAGAATGTTTCAGAAATACGTTATAGAAGTGGGAGGAGAAGAGGATGGCTGAGAAAGCCAGATCCTGAGAAGGGTTAAAAACCTGGCTGTCAGAGCAAAATTCCCCGGGGCGCATGAACCCATAGAAAGCCATGAGGAACGCGGCTTCGAGGAGTGAATTGATATAGGGAGTGAAAAGAGAGCCTTCCCGTAATTTAGACACCAAAAGGCGTAATAAGTGAGGGGTTAAAGGCAGGCGTTTATCAGGGACTGAGAGAGTGGATTTAGCGAGACCTTTGAGAAGCCAGCGAACGGAAGGTACAGAAAATAAGCTAGAAAAGTTAGGGTCATGACATTTGGCATAGAATTGTATCCCTGCTAACATTCTTTTAATTGTAGGAATTTTAAGACGACGTGATTCGGAACTGTAATCGATGAAAGCGCAAATAGTAGTAATAAGAACAGGAAACAAGGGTAATTGGAGTGAGCCGCAGGAAATAGTGAACCAAGACCATGCCGATTTATAAGCTTTTAGTGTATTTGGGGCTACCCCTTTCTCCATGTAAACTCTAGCTGACGCTAGGAGAGAATCCAAATCGACGTTCAGTCCAGAATTAGGTCTGTGAACGCTGGGCATGGTGTCGGCTCTGGGTTGGCTGTTGGGCATCGCCGCCTGAACTCCTGAAAACGAGAACGAGACAGCGCATCAGCAAGTACATTGCAATAACCAGGAATATGTTCTGCGTTAATGATGAAATTATGCATCACAGATTGCCATGTTAGACGTCTAAGTAGTGGCATGATAATGGCAGATGAAGACCTTCCTTTATTTATCATGCCGACGACTGCCACGTTATCGCAATGAAGAGTTATGCGTTTGCGAGACCAAGAGCCACCCCATAAAACACTCGCAACCACGACGGGGTAGAGCTCATGAAGAGCAGAAGAGGCAGATCCAAGGGCAAAGGCGGAGAACTCGGCTGGCCATTTCTCTGCGAACCATTGCCCTTGGAAGACCCCCCCCCAAAGCCCACTGAAGGAGCCGCGTCCGTAAACAAATCGAGGGAAGGAAGATTCAGGGACTTCGTTAGAAAACCAAATGCCGCTCCAATTGTTAAGGAGCTGGGACCAGAACCTGAGGTCGGACCTGCTACCTTCCGCCGACCTGGACTAGATCAGACAGCTTCTCGACGGAATGAGCCAGATTTAGGAGACGAAATAAATGAGCGCCCTGAGGGATTATCCTCATGGCTTAAATTTAGATGGCCTAGTAGCTTAAAGAAGCACAGGCGTTTAGGAAACCCGCACTAGAAGACACAAACGAAGCGGTAATGGCCCTTATTTCTGAGGAGTTTCTCTTCTGGAAGAGAAGCTTGCATTTTGACGGAGTCCAGCATAATGCCTAGAAATTCGAGTGACGTAAGAGGACCCAGGGTTTTCTCCTCAGAGAGCGGGACGCCTATGGTGCTGAAAGTTTGTCTAAGCGTGTCTAGCACGGAAGTCTTGGCGGACGGGAAGTCAATGAGCAAAAAATCATCGAGGAGATGGAGAACGAATGGTAATTTGTAGACGTTAAGCAGGATCCAACACAATGCTTCTGACAAGCAGTTGAAATGTGAGGACTACTCCTACAGCCAAATGTCAGCGTAACCGCGAAGTAAAATTTTGACTCGGGGGGGAAAAAGGGGCCATTCAGAGGGATGAATGGGCATGACTTTGAAAGCGTCTGTGATATCGGCCTTCGAAAGCCATGCACCTTGGCCTGCTATCTTGATTAAGTGGGCAGCATTGTCGACAGAAGCATAGTAGAGGGAAAAGGGGTAAAGGGGGAAAGGGGGATACACTCATTAACGCTGGCTACGCGCTCAGAGTGGGGAGATGACATGTCAAAGATGAGGCGCTTTTTCCCTGAATATTTCATGGTCGCGAATTCTATTGAATTTACTCTAAAAAGGAGAGAAAGGAGGAGAAGAGAACGGTCCAACCACGAGCCTTTATTGACTTCTCTGGCCAGCAGGCTAGACACAGTAAGTGGTTCGACAGAGCAGATAATAAATTCCTAGCCACATAGGATGTCCTCAAAGGGGAGAGGACGCCGACCCGAAACCCTTGAGAAAGCCCTGTGATTAGAAAATTAACAAAAGAAGGATCGGGGTGAGAGGACAGAAAGTGAGAGAGGGCAGGCACATTGGTGGTGTGGAGGGATGCCCGCTTAGAATTGTTTTGATGTTGTTGCAGGCTTCCCTCTCGTAGGGAGGCCTCATTCGCCGGGGCAGACCGACTTTGGGTGGGGATCTTTGCAAAAGCTACAAACATGTGAAAACGGCAATAGGGAAAGTACAGACAGATTCATTGAAATTATTACACACAGTTACACCATTAAACACGACCAGGGGGCGCCCTCTTCTGTCGAGATTAGGGCTTACTAGATCAGCACCATGGATAGCAACAGGCGTCGGATCCCTGTTGACGCTTTTAGGGCAAAAAGTGGCGGGATGGCCGTGAGAGCTACAGATGGAGCACTCGATGCCCGCCAAAATGCCGAACCAGGAGCTCAGTGTCGGTGACTGCCCAGTCCAGCCGGGTGTTGTGGAGTGTGATAAAAGCGGCAGATTTGGCTGCAAAAGCTAAATGGTATTCATAGAACAAGGTTCCGCCGTAGCGTTGGCTGAAGTCGGCCATCATTGCCATGTAGAGGTCCAGTTCTTCCCTCCGGTCAGGGTAGCTTTGGCACATGATATCTCTATAGACACTGAACGCAATAACAAATTCCCCGAAGGAGAGATTGCGGAGCAGCCTAGGGTCGGATGTTTTGAGTAAAACGGATACGTCCCCACAGTCTATGAACTGACGATCGATGGCGGGCGATGGCAGTAGGAGAGAGGCAAGATTAACGTCCTTACCTTGGATGATGTGAGATCTCATAATGGGAGAGAGAGCAGCTGCGGCGGGAGAAACAAACCTCCTACCCAGATCTTGAGCTGGGAGCGCTGAAGCGAGGTTGAAGGTATGTAGACCTGCTAGGGCGGATGCTTCTGTAAGCGGTGCGCCCGCGGAGTGAGCAGGAGGGCGAAACGCCGCTGGCAAGAAGGAGGAAGTGGAGGGGAGCGGCGCGTGGGAAAACGCTGAGATGTTGAGAGAGGCTGCCGGTGTGGAAGTTGATGGTCTCTCGAAGGCTTCCATTCTTGCTTCGAGGCCTTTCACTGTCGATGTGAGAGACAGGATAGCATCCACGATGGATTGATCGGACGCCGGCGAAGTTTGCGTCGGAGCTTTGTATGCCCTTTTTCCTGGCTGAGATGGAGGAGGCTTAGCCGGGCGCTTTCGGCTTGCCTTTTTCGGCTGAGCTGGGGCCTCCGGGGAAGCGATATCCTCCTGGTCGGATATGGAGGGAGTACCCAGAATACTCAGGGCCATAAAGAGCAGGTCTTCTTCTCGAGTCCCGCTTTTGATGGGGATCCCTTTGTTTCTCCAGTAGCTCCAGAATCTGCTCAGACGGATGGTTTGACCATGGGGAGTCCCGCGGCGAGGACGCCGGAGAGTCCGCGCACATTGGCAGGTGGAACAGGGTCATCATCGTCGGAGTCAGATACTTGAAAGTCAAGCAAGTTGTAGGAGGACATAGTGAGCTGTGAAGCGGAATACGACTGACTATCGAAAACCGATACCTGGAGACAGCAAACAGATACGTGAGTGAAGAAGTTTTAAAAACGGTTGTACGCCGCTGATTGGTTAGGAGTAATGAATGAATGAGTGACGTAGCATTGAGTCTTCCTGACAGAATTTAACGCTGACGCTTCCATTTATTTATAATGTGCATTGAAAACACAATATAAAACTAAAATATAATAGACACTTCAGTGGAAATACATTGATATTTTAAACAGAAATCATACATCATACACACATTTTTCGTTCAATTAAACAAGTTTTACTTTAACTCTTTCCCCTTTTGTTGAAAAGAGAAACCACTTTCACTGCCAGTTTGTGTACATTAAAACAAACACACACACACACACACAGCATGTGAGCAACAACTACATCATATTTACACAATTTTTTCAACAGCTATTTTTACAATGGTCTGATTTGGAATGGTCTTTGCAGCCACCATCTTGCTTCCAGTTAGAAAAGCCTGATTCTGCTTTGAAGATTGACGATGGGTCATTTGAAAGCGAAAAAACTACGGAAGGGGTAGCAAAACACTAAAGATGAATGACAAAATATGCTCACTATAGTGGCAATAGGAAATAGCATCATACCATTATGAGCAGCTATGCTTGGTGACTGGTGGTTCTGAAGACTGTGGGTTGAAGTCACCAGCTCCTGCGCCATCCCAGTCAGTACGTGAAACACAAATGTGTGTCACAAAATCCATGCTTGTATTCAGCATGTCGTCTGGCAAAAAAACAGTTATTATTTATTTTTTTTAAATCATATAAAGCTAAAGTGAATAGAGTAGAACATTTAACCAATTTATCTGAATGAAACTCTCCTTGTCCTAACACTTTGAGACAGAATTCATGCGAAGCCCATGAATCAAATACACTCAGAATAGTGGTTAATAACTTTGCAATGATAGCTCACATTAACTACAAAAACGTAGCGTTAGCTATTAGGCATGTATTCTCATGTTCATGTTAGCAGCTGCCAAACTTTTTCCTCAAGCAAAAAAAAAAATCGAACGTTATTTACATTTGGTAAGGAGCACTAGCGCATGTAATATTATTAATTTCGGACCCCAAACAAACAGGATGTCAATTTCTCTGCGTTTCATATAACACCATTTCAAACACTTCATACATTAGCCTACCTTTCCATACATAAAATCTATCAGCATGCTAACAATGAATAACAATCAAACCTCAACTCAAGTAACCTAACGTTAAGTTAATGTTAACAGTTCACTGACTAAGTCAGTTAACAGTTCACTACAAGCTTGCTGCTGTTGCGTAATTTAATTGACAAACTTAACATATTGTGACAGCAACAAATAAACGTCCCTTCCACATAACGATGATAACCAACATAGAGATTTGTGACTCACCAAGAAACTTCTGTGGAGGATGAAACACTGCTATCGGTTCTTCACGTTAGAATTCTAGCTGATACTTTCGTTAGACAAATGTATCGGTTCTTCACGTTAGCTGATACTTCCGTTAGCCAAATGTATTGTTTCTTCACTTTAGCAGAGACATTTCTGGTTAGCCAAATGTATTCTTTCCTTTACAGTTCACTGTGTGCTTCAGTTTTCAAGCTTCATAGGTGCATTACTGCCACCAGTTGTTTGGGAATGGAATTGCATCTCTGATCGTCGTTCTCAACAAGTTTGACACTTGATGATTGACGATACAGGGGCCAATGAGATTTCAGATGGGGCCTGGGCCCCTGTGGCCCCGCCCCTAGAACCGCCCCTGGCTATAGCCCCACAACTTTGTGAAGAACAGCAACGACTGCTATCGTAGTTTGCCTTGGTTGTAGAAGGCGCCAAGAGGATGAATCCCGGCAAGAGAAAAACACCGCTGCCACCAGTATGTAACCTGATAATTCGTGGGTTTGCAGAGTTCACACTCTCCAATCTCTTAGACGTGGGCAAGACGAAGACAGGTTACACTTCGGTTATATAACTTTTTTTATTCACACAACCAATTTAGACAGGCAACCAGCCTAACGCGCGCTCACTTCTCTCCAGCTACACTCTACATTCCAAAACGTCCGGTGGGGAAACCATTCCCCCCCGGAACCAAAACACCCAACTCTCAAATGTATGGGAAACTAAAATCCTAATACGTTAATCATTCACCATTACATTAACAGAGGAATGGAATAAGACTGAATGAAATAAAATGACATTAAACAAAAAATAATATAATAAAATCACTGTTTACACTATTGTAGGTCTAGAAGGATGTCATTTAATCATTCCTTTAAAATAGAGATTTAATTCATTCATTATTAACCATTGTTTTTATAGAAAACTGGTTAACCCTTAGAACACTAAGCTGTTTTTAGGGCATTTTCACTACCTTTATTCATAAGGATTTATTCTGGTTATTATAAGTGCCACACACACATATTATATATTGTTTGTTTTTTTCAGCAGAGTCTAGGCTATCCAGATCTGCCATTCATGTATTAGTACTAGCATTGATTTTATTTAGATTTTTAAAGAATTAAAATATAAAAAGCCTATTATAAAAATTCGGTAACACTTTATTTTAAGGTTCACATGTTAGCCACCAATACATACTTAATTAATACCTGTATTAGTGACTGGTAAGGCATGTGTTAGGTAACATTAACCATTTGTTAGGTGTGTATTCACAAATTTCTTGTTCATGACGAATTAGGCCTTTATTATCGATATAATCTTAATAATGACCTTGTAACCCTTGATCTCTACATACTAATTAGTAGTAAGTACCAAAATAGAATATGCATAACCTACTTGTATACTGTCTGAATAAATCCCAAATAGTAGGAGAACAGTTGTAGAATAAGCAAGTGTATGGCTCAACCTCATTGCTGCATTTCACTGCCAAGGTTGCTGTGTGAAATAGCACTTAATAACTGGGAGATTGGCTCCCATTCTAAAGTGGAAACTGGTTTCTTGGTAGCAAGCACATTGCTACTTGATTTAATTTCATGATTTTTTTTTTTTATTTTCATACTTGATCGTAGAGACAAGTGTGTAGTCTCGTTGGAAAGCCCCAAAAAGGTTTCATCTCGCTGTGATGAACAGTTCCGGAGCAATGTAACAGAGAAGAAAGGGTGTGTTTTTTGACGCACTTTGCGTCAATCGGGTTCTAAGGGTTAAGCATAAAGCTCTTTTAAAGCAATGCCCTGAAATATTATTACAGTGCATGAAAATGCTAGTCATCAACTATGACTCCTACCCACTGTAGCTAGTTAGCATTGTTAGCATAGTTTAGCAAAACTGCTAGAAAACATTAGCTAAGTAGCATGGTTAGCATATTAGCATAGTTAGCATTTTTAGCAAAACTGCTAGAAAACATTAGCTAAGTTAGCTAAGTAGCATTTAACATAGTTACCATAGTCAAACATTAGAGCCATTCCAACGTTTAGTTATCGTCAAATATCTACCTATACACAGCCATTAAACTATTTGAATATCAACATTCATTAAACTTTCAGTCTGTCAACAACTTTTAAAGTATTTACATTACACTTTTAAACAGTCTACTCTTAAACTATCATTAAACTATCTATCTATTAAACTAGCTGTCTATCAACAACTTTTAAACTATACATTCAACTTTTAAACAGTCTACTTTTAAACTACCATTAAACCATCTATCTATTAAACTAGCTGTCTATCAACAACTTTTAAACTATCTACATTCAACGGTCTACTTTTAAACTATCAACTTTTATTAAGCTATGCAACCGCAATGTCTATCCTAGCATCACCGTAGTAACCATCTTTGTATTATTATGACCGCCGCGCAGCGAAGCGGCGGTCATATAGGTTTAGTCAGATTTCCGTCAATGATTCCCGGGACACTGAAAGACCGGGTACCGCGAAACTTGGTGGGCATGTAACCCCACATGGATAGCATGGAACCATCGTTTTTCGTTTTGATCTGTAGCCCCCCGCTGGACTGGACCCCGAAAGGAGGGTAGGGCAGACACAGTTTTCTGTGAATATCTCGAAAACCGTGGGGTTTAGGAGGACCATTTTTTTTTTTGTATGTTGATCTCAAGGGGCCATGTCAACCCATTCCATAACCACTCATTTCATGTATAAGCCACCTAGTTAAACACAAAAAGTAAAAATGAGGTGATGTAATTGAAGGTATCTGTGACCTAACATAGTCAAAACTGCACGAAATTGGAAGTGTAGGATCATTATGACACCCTCCGAATGCATGCCAAGTTTTGTGTACTTTCGTTCATGGGGGGCCTTACAATAAAATCATTTATGTGCACATTTAGTGACGTACACCAACAAGGATTCCCAGGACACTGAAAGACCAGGGTACACAAAACTTGGTGGGCATGTACCCCCACATGGATAGCATGGAACCGTCATTCTTCTTTTTGATCTGTAGCCCTCCCCCCGCTGGACTGGACCCCCCGAAAGGAGGGTAGGGCAGACACAGTTCTCTGTGAATATCTTGAGAACTGTAGGGCCTAGGATGACCAATTTTTTCTGTATGTTTGCCTCCAGGGGTCATGTTAACCCATTCCATGTGCACACATGTGCATAAACAGATACACTGCGCACACACATACATTTACAGTAATCATAACATTATGACACATACTCACACAGTAGACATATGTACATATGCATGCATGCACATGCACAAACACACATACGCAGGCAAACACACACACAAGCACGCACAAACACACACACACACACACCCACACACATAAACATAAATTTGAAAAGGATAGGACGATGTTCACATGAAGTGTAATTCCCATTTCTTCTTGAAGCGAAATAAATCTGAGGATGTTTATCGGACATGCTTGTTTTTACTGCAGGTGCGTTAATCTTGTAATATCAATAAGGACCTAGGTAATGTTACCGTTAAGCGTTGGTTGAGTGATGGAGGCATTTGATTGATTGCATTTGTAGAAAACTATAAATGCGGTTATACCAAGCAAATGTATAGCAGCACTGTTTGTATCTTTCGACTGTCATTTATTGCACGTGCTACAAAATCATTCTGTGCAATGGAAGATTTACCAACGTTACACCGGTCTGATACAGTTTTGCCTATACATGCGTGAGACTGAGGCGCCTGTTTATTTTGTTTTAAGTGCGTGCAGGGGTGTGGGGGAATCGATGTGCTTTGATTACAGCTTGGTAGTTGTAGTCTGTGAAATTAAAAAGCACGTGTGTGTGAAGTATCCAAACAATGACACCTTCATTTAATTATGGCTGCTTTAGCAAAACACCTTAAGCTACTGTGTAGTGGGTCCCATTTAGAAGTGGCTACTTCATTCAAGGCTTTCCTTGACTCCGGAGCTGCGTGAATGTTATTACAACTTTTCGCCACGATATGACCGTTTAAGTCCGCTTGATACTGTAAAGTAAGCCATTGGTTTCAAAGGAGATTTTATTTGTATCGCCAGCATAGCTTATTGACAATTTATGTTGTCAATAGGCCTACTTATAATCCTACCTGTAGCTTAGGGAAGCTAACAGCTTTCTATTAGGATCTAGTTTGTTAGTTACCGTTTTGTCATAACTCCCTGATGCATTTTTTTTGCATTTAGAATAGCCAGAGCGTGTATATCTCAATCGGGAAAATTAAACAATATCGGGTGCCTATGGACTAGGCTGGGTGAACCCAGCCTGATCTGCCCGCTATTTATTTTTTTTGATTTCTTAAAAGATTGAGCTTGGTCTGATGAAAGCCAGACTAGCCATGGACCTCAGTTAAACAATGCAAGGGAACATGAATCAGCCTATATTTGCACGAACAATAACGGACAAAAGCTCTTCAACTTTGGCCCGTTAAAATGTGTATGAACAGTCTAGCGACGCATTTCATCAAGGCCCATTTGGACATGTCAGTTATTTGCACCACTGGTTAGATGTAAAACAGCATTTAGTTTCAGACTAGGCTACTGTTACTTAATTTGTGCATTAACAATAACGTTTCAGACTACTGTTACTTAATTTGTGCATTGACAATAAAGTATTACATGAACTAAAGATGACACAAATCTTATGTAGAAGAAGAAACATTCACAAAAAATCCATCCATCCAAAAATGACCTTTGTTTTTGATAGCTGTTGTAAACGGCATGGAACTGACAGAGATGTTTTTGTTTATAAATACATAATAAATAAATAAATAACATTATGCTGATACCTTTTGCTTTTCCCAAATACAATGTAGCCTACAGGTGTAAGTGACCTTTCATCAATCCAGTTGCAATGGATGAACTGTGATGAACTGCCCTACTTGTGATTGTTTAGAGATTTTAAAGGTTTTATAACAATGCTACATCTTCTTTGGCTATTCTACAATCTATTCACCTTTTCAGCACCAGTAGGCTACTTTCTGTGCAGCCACACACACACACTCAGGCATGCCAAACAAGCATACACAAAAGTTTCAAGAGTGGGGGATGGAGTAAAATATGGAGACAAATTGAAGTGTGATTTATTTTCGCGGAACGGATGTACAGGACTGAGCGGCGGTCATATTTTGTACCGCTATGCGGTACATCTAGTCTATTTTAACTATACATGATATTTTACATCACAACTTTTGCATTTTCATGCACTGGTAATTCCTTGGAATTGCATTTCTAGTTATTATTATTATTATTATTATTATTATTATTATTATTTATTAAATAATAATAATAATAATAATAATAATAATAATAATTTCCTCAATTAATCCATTCAAAATATAAACTATACATATTTATATTTAATTCCTTTCCTTGTAGCCTACACGTCTTTGGGACATCCTCTCTAAGTCACACAGACACACACACACACACACACACACACACACACACACACAGAGAGAGAAAGAGAGAAGCTGAAGTACTCAGTCACAGTTAAAATCTTAGTATGGTTGTAGTCACTAGATATGTAATTTTACTCTGTGGGTGAGATGTTGGGTTTGGTAGTTCAATATCAGTGTTAGGATAGGTGGTCATGTACTTTAAACCTCACTACCTAAGAGTTTTGCATTACAGACAAAGCATTACCCTCTTCTTTATAAGTCCAAGATTACAGGTTGAAGCACAAGGTGAGACGTTGTGGGCTACAGGACTGTTCCATATTTTTATTTGTTTAAATGCTTGTCATTGACGTCTATCTCTCTTTTTTTGTGCCCCATCATTCCAGGTACAGATCACGAATGATGTGGTGGGCCCAGGTCAGCCACTGATGGAGCCACAGATTGCCATGTTCTGTGGACGGCCACTCTTACACATGAACCAGGCAAATGGCCAGTGGGAACCTGACCCTCAGGGTCGTCAAGAATGCTTCACTGACTATAGTCAGATCCTGTCCTACTGCCAGGAGGTATATACTATTTTTAGCATATATCTGCTCATCTTCCATAGTTTCTCATTTCCTTATAAAGTTCCTCATTTTCTTCTCTGAATGTCTGTCCTCTCAGTCATTAAACCTTCTGCAAAAAGAACATCAAGTATGAATTGCATTAGCATTGAATTACATCTAATACATAAAGGGTTTTCCCATCTTCAGTGGTTTTCAGGTTTTATTGTGAAGCATTTTACACAAGAAATGATAATCTTATTCCGCCACAGCAAGAAGGGATTGTTAACTGAAATCCAATCAGGTCACATGAAATAGAAGTTTTGCACAGATGTACAGTGCCTATAAATAGTATTCACCCTCTTGGATATTTTCCCCTTTTTATTGCTTTTATAAATGGAATCTTCGTCCATTTAATTTGCCCCCTTTTACAATAATGTACTGTCTTTAATGTCAAAGTGAAAGCAGGTTTCTACAAAGTAGGCCTAATATTAACTAGAAATCCAATTCCAAGGAATCACCAGTGTATTCAAATGTAAAAAAAAAAAGTGAAATATTGGGTGCTATGCTAAATAAAGAAATTGATATGCTTGTTGTGGTTTGTAGGGTGTTGCTATGGTAATTAAGATGGTTGCTAGGGTATTCATAGTGGGTACTATGCTAAAGTGGTTGCTTTGCTGGTTGCTAGGGTAATCATGTTGGTTGCTAAGCTGGTTGCTTGGTTGACATTATGGTAGTGGTTGCTAGGTTGTTGCTAGTGTAATTGAGATGGTTGCTAGGGTACACATGGTAGTTGCTATGCTAAATAAAGTGGTTGGTGTGCTAGTTACTAGTGTAATGATGTTGGTTATTATGTCGGTTTTCTTGGATGACATTTTAGTAGTCATTGCTAGATTGTTGCTAGGGTACTTTAGATGGTTGCTAGGGTGTTGCTAGGGTAGATATGGTGGTTGTTGTGCTAAATAAAGCAGTTACTATGTTGGCTCCTAGGGTAATTAACTTGGTTGCTATGGCGGTTGCTGGGTTAATTCAGATGGTTGTTAGGTTTTGCTAGGGTAATCATAGTGTATTATAAATGTAGGTTAAGTAAGGGATAACGGCCGCCGAGGTGTCCTGTTATACGGAATTAATGGACGAGGGCGAGGGGCAAAGAACTCCCTGACGTGCAGCCTCCGCCTGAGTCCATTAATTCTGTATAACTGGACACACCTCGAAGGCCGTTATCCCGCTTATCACCCGGTTGCCACTGTAAAGCAAAGGAAACACGCGGTTCCGTTTAAAAAGAAGCTCACTAGTTCATCTTGTTGTACAACTTTCGTTGGCCCTATAACAGCGATAGCATGGACAGTTAGCTTGTTTACAGTTGATTCCATTGTTGCAAAGCCTGCCTCCAGGCTCAACCGTCGTCCAACTATCGTTGTTATAGTTAACATTCATAAGCATTGATATGGAACAGCAATTAAACTTTTTTTACCAGATCTACTTCATAGTTGTCCCGTTATTCAGAATTAAAAGCCACCCTGCCAGCCAATCAGAAAAGAGTATTTCTTCTCTCCGGGTGATGAGCCTTTATATTTTATGCTGCTCTATGACCTCATGGGTCATGACTGATCACAGCCATAGGCGCTGATTTATGTTTCCGTCGGTGGGTGCTCAAACAATTAAATGCCCGATACCAACGCCCATGTGTATTGTGGCCATACGGTTTTTGAGAAGTAGCCTAATGTGTACAGTGGGCAGTGCTTCGACTTGGCCAGCTTCCCTCGTGGTCCGCGCACGGGATCACGCGACTTTAATTTGTATTTTTCCAGTGACGCTGCAACGACGCTGCAACAACCGGCAGAGGTCTCAAGTGAGCAGGGTGTCTCGTAAAAAGAAATGGAGCTGGAAACCCCTACAGACTTCAGTACAGACTTTAGCAGACTGGTTTAGAAATAATTTAATAGCCAGAAATATGCCTGCCCTGCCCTAATAAAGAAATATTTGGTTAACGGCGAGTGAATCCCGTTTGCAGCCGTAGAAAAAACGCAGGACAAATTAAACATTCTGGTTTTCTCCGAGTGCAACGATGATAGACAGACATCATTTTTTGATTATTAAAGAGTTTTTTTATTTAAAGGCTTGACTTCGTGCTTATTCAGAAGAGCATTTAGTGCTCTCCCCAATCCCAGACGTTCACATTGCCTGTTTGTTTGTAATGGATGCAACCGCGAGATACGCTTGTCATAGGCGCCGATACCGTGGGTGCTCCGTCTCTCGGGCACCCACTGAAAACATTGAGCACCCACGTGTGCCAGTTTACAGTCCCGGCTAAATTTACATTAATTTAAAATCAAACATCGCAGTTTATGTTAAATTCAGCATCTCTTATAATGTGATTGGATATGTTGCTGTCAATTCCCTACTCCATATACTAACCACCAATGAGAGCGTCTCTCGTATGAAAATTCCTGACACTTCCCACCTGAAGAATTAACGCAAGGCTTTGTCGGGTCTTCAGCCCTGAATGTTTAAAATGTATATAGCCCTGAATATCATTTTAAAAGTAGTCTGACAAAGCTTATTGTTTTGTGACACAGCTAAACACTGGTACCTCATAGAACGTCTATAACATAGCCTAGGTGGTCGCAACTCACAAAAGTAAAGCAGATAGAAATAACTCACGCAAATCTAGCTTACAACACGCAGACAGCTTCATGGGCAGAGGAGAGAGCAAGCGCACGCGCACAGGTGCTTTATGATTGTTGGCTTCTGATAGTATCTTTCTAATTCACTGAACTGCATTAGGTGACAAATGGTATTGCCCTTATCTTATAACTCCTTGTCTGAGCGACTACCAGGCCTATGGTTTTTAAAAGTCAGATGTTCCCTGACAAAGACATTCGAAAATTAAGAATGTTTATTGACTTGAAAAATACACTAATTTTTGCAAACTCCCTTCATTCAACCCTTGAAGACATCGCGGTCTGGTGCGCTTTGTAGATCATTTCTCGTACCATTTAATTTCTCAGAATTTAGGTCTACTAGGCCTACAATAACGTCATCACCAAATACATCTTTTATTTTTAGTTGATCAACCACAAAGAGTAGCATAGGCCTACTGTGCACAGTGCACTGATGACTGTAGCAGCCCAAGGTAACCAGTTGTTGTAGATGAGAGGCAACCCCTTGTTTCAGATAGCCTGGACAACATGTTACCTGGGTGTTGCCTATTAATTAATGGTAGCCTACAATAGTTAATTGATTCGCATAACATATTAGTTGGGTCAAAGAGTAGGGAATCAGGATGGAGAGAGTCACGCGTGTGTTGCTTTTGCGGGATCGAATCCAGTTTAATGCTAGTTTTCAAAACATATATTTTTTTACATGTCTTTTGTCCGAGTGGCTGTAATGTAGCCGAGTGCTCATGGCGTATGAAAAGCGACTTCAAACCACCTAAAACAACTTGTTTGTGAATGTCTGACAACTGCTACAGCGCATGCACGCGCCAGGAAACCAGTAGGTGGAGAAACCAGAAGGCACACAACACCGGAACGATTTTAAGGCTATTTCGCATAGGCAACTCAATGGTGCTATTTCACACGCATTATAGCGACCCCCACTCCCCGGACCGGGGGTCAAAATTGCTCAAAAATGACGTTCGAATATCCCCTCTAAAATAAACACATGGATTCGACACATGCATACAAATCTTCACGATAGGCCTATTAACTGACCGCCCGATTCACGTTGGCTGAGGGGCAGGGGGGGGGGGCATCAGACATTTGTTCCCAAGGGTCTATGAATGGTTAATCCGGCCCTGCCCCCAACGAACGAAACTTTCCACCTCTGAGACAGCTGAAAAGAAGTCTAGAGGACTCCTAACTCACTAAGACCTACTTACTGTAGGCTGCGCAAACCACAGGCCTTTTTTTGGGCAAGCCTGCATTCGCGGCAGGCCTTCTGATGAAGAATTGTATATAAATCCTGCGCTAACAGTAATCCTCCTACCCCTGCTACCACAGCTGTGGATAGTGTGGCATGCTCACGCTTTATGTCTCCTTCTTGCAAACTAGGCTATAGCCCAACCATTTACGTCTTTAAAAAATAACAACTTGCTAGATATGCCTTCATATCTTTGGGCTTCATTCAGCATTTTGTTCTTCCACTGGAAATGACTCTTCTAAATTTGCTGCCTGCTGCATCCTTTCTGTTTGTATTGTTTAGAAAATGTTTGACGTCTTGAGTTAATGCAATAAACATTGTTTGCTGGTAACCAGCCACAAATAGCCTACAGATACTTGTGTGCGTACATTCTCTATTCTCTCCAAAATGTGCCCGTTCTATAGGCTGGCCAAGTGCATAATTCTATGCATAAAGCAGATGTATTTGTTTATTGTACAGAAAAAAAAAAAATAACCTGTCAAGCAGTCAATTGGCTACATTGCAGTCAATAAGTAGGGCAAATTTTAAACCAAAGCGTGGGTCATAGTTGTCTAAGCCTCTGCTGTGAGGCCAAACCCATGAACAAAGACGCATTGATATCTGCAATAGAGTTTTTTTTGGCGAAACAAGTTCACAGCCGAACGAGTCATAGCACTGAAGAGAGAGCAGGGCCCGAATTATCTTTTTGTCTTTAAGGGGGTCTCTCTTGGCACACCACAAGATAGCTTAACAAGGCGATACAATTAAATAGCCTAGGCGAAAGTGGCGCTTTTAGCAGTAGCCTATATGCCACGATAGGCCTAGACACACACAATAACAATAGACAGAGATTTTTTCATAGAAATTGATTCCTTTTAATTCATTTCAACATATTATTGATTGTAATATTCCATATTTAATTTTAATTTCACAATACAAAGATAGACTAAAGGATTTACTCTGAGTGCCATTCTCAATTTCACAACGTAGGCTAACTCATTTGAAGCAGACCACCGTCTCAGATAGGCTATCCTCAGTGTCAAACACAATAATGCATGTAGTATAACTTATACACAGGGAAAATGCACTAACTGGCAGAAAATAATAAAGCCATTGCAGCCAAACTATGTTCTAGTATTATAGGCTAATGTGCACATAGTAACAACACCTGGGCGTTCAGTCGTCTCGTGTGTTGAACCGTGGGAATAATCAGAGCCATCTGAGGGAATAATCTGCCATCAGAGATTGCTAACAGGTGTTTCAAAATATCTGGGAACTTTCCGGAGCTCTGAATGACAGATCAGTTCACAGAATCATTGAAGTAAGCTGCATTATGGGCCATAATTTATGGCTTTGTTAATCAACATAGAAGAGGTAAGGCGCAAGTTCAACAGCAAACAGGACTTTTCCGCACGTATCAACCCATGTAGGCTAGCCCAATGAACGCCTATGTAAATACACAAAACATTCTCATCAAAGCAGGGTAACTTGCAAACTTGTCAAGTTGCAAAATGCTATTCGTTTTTAACGGCCAAGAACCGGTCATCATCCATACACAGAAAAACCCTTTGTTCAGTAAGGCAGAGGCACGTAGTCGACGTGATATGCAGGACTATACACAGTATACCCAAAGTCCTTTTAGGCAAGTCCCTCCACTCAAGGGCCATATTGCAACGCTTTTTGGGCACTCATCGGGCATCCTATTCGGCAGAAATGTGCGTGCGCAAGGCTTCACGACACCAATCTTGCTCCAGCGGCGAGTTCACAACACACCATATGATTGGCTCCATGTATTCACATCACACCACACGATTGGCTCAATGTATTCACATGTCGACGTTTTGCCGAGGAAGGGGTGGGATATGTGTAGACAATGGCCATATTGGCGTTACAAACTAGCCCCATGCATTTCTTTGGAGGATTGTTTGAGTGCTGTGTCTCCTCATTAGAAAGTCTCTGGTATACCCACTTAAAAAGCATCACCATCTCAGTATACTTACTTAAAACAGACAAGGATAGGTATTAACATTTGGGGTTAATCTCCCACTACAGCTAACTAGACTACACCACAGCAGTAAGGTGCATACATTTCACCAGTGTTACCTTGTTCAAATACTTGAATGCTAAATGCTAAAAAACAAAAAAGCCAAAACAATTTTTAAACATTTTCCCATTTATTTATAATGTGCATTGAAAACACAATATAAAACTAAAATATAATAGACACTTCAGTGGAAATACATTGATATTTTAAACAGAAATCATACATCATCATACACACACGTTCAAAACAAGTTTTACTTTAACTCTTTCCCCTTTTGTTGAAAAGAGAAACCACTTTCACTGCCAGTTTGTGTACATTAAAACAAACACACACACACAGCATGTGAGCAACAACTACATCATATTTACACAATTTTTTCAACAGCTATTTTTACAATGGTCAGATTTGGAATGGTCTTTGCAGCCACCATCTTGCTTCCAGTTAGAAAAGCCTGATTCTGCTTTGAAGACTGACGATGGGTCATTTGAAAGCGAAAAAACTACGGAAGGGGTAGCAAAACACTAAAGATGAATGACAAAATATGCTCACTATAGTGGCAATAGAAAATAGCATCATACCATTATGAGCAGCTATGCTTGGTGACTGGTGGTTCTGAAGACTGTGGGTTGAAGTCACCAGCTCCTGCGCCATCCCAGTCTGTACGTGAAACACAAATGCGTGTCACAAAATCCATGCTTGTATTCAGCATGTCGTCTGGCAACTGTAAAACCAGTTATTATTTTTTTTTTAAATCATATAAAGCTTAAGTGAATAGAGTAGAAAATTTAACCAATTTATCTGAATGAAACTCTCCTTGTCCTAACACTTTGAGACAGAATTCATGCGAAGCCCATGAATCAAATACACTCAGAATAGTGGTTGATAACCAGAGGTGGAAAAAGTACGAAAATATTGTACTCAAGTAAAAGTACCAATACTTTGATGAAATATTACTCAAGTACAAGTTAAAATACCGATCTGAAAATGCACTCAAGTAAAAGTAAAAAGTAGTTCATTTAAAATGTACTTTAAGTAAAAATAAAAGTTTTTTTTTTTTTTTTTTTTTTTTGGGGGTACCAGAACAACCAGTTTTACCAGAGACTTTCTAATGAGGAGATACAGCGCTCAAAAAATCCTCCATAGTAATGCATGGGGTTGGTTTGTCTACACATATCACAACCCTTCCGCGGCCAAACGTCGACATGTGAATACATTGAGCCAATCATGTGGTGTGTTGTGAATACATTGAGCCAATCATGTGGTGTGCTGTGAAGACATCGTGACAATCATCTGTTGTGATCTCGCCGCTGGAGCAAGATTGGTGTTGTGAAGCCTTGCGCACACGCATTTCTGACGAAATAGATGCCCGATAAGTGCTCAAAAAGCGGTGCAATATGGCCGCCGAGTGGAAGTACTTGCCTAAAAGGACTTTGGTCCTAGCTCAAGTTGCTGCAGCCAGCAGCTACGGCAGCCATGTTCATGCTCCCAGTGTGTAGCGCTGTAGCTGCAGCAACTCCAGCTAGGTAAAACCGATTGTTTCAGTTTTGTTCATACCGACAGTACTCTGTGACGTTGAGAAATGTGAAAAATGTGAAAAATCACCGGAATTCTCCTTTAAGTTTGAGCAGTAGTTGATTTTAAAAGTTAGTTGCACTCATCCTTGGTCACTTTGCAGTGAACAGTAATCCAGCACAACTGAAAAGCCCCACACAGGCAGCTGAGGCAGGCAGGCCAATGGAGTTTTTTTATATTTGGAAACGAGCAGAAGGTTCAGCAGATTAAAGGCCATCGAACTGGCGGGGAAAGTGGGAAGTATAGGGCCCCAATAATAGGTAATCCACACATAAAAAATCCAAACAACTCCATAAGTAGAGTCATGTGTAATGAAGTGGAATAACAGAGGGAAAAAGTATTGAACACGCTAAGAAAAAGCACTAAGGCAAGGAAAGGGAAGGAACGAGCTGGAATCTGTAAGTAGTTAGAGAGTAGTTATCCTTTCTATCTGTGCAAATTAATATAAGCTTGGTTAGTAGCCTAAATATTAATGGGCTAGGTTTTTCATTACCAAGGTGTCACACAAGAAACATTTCATGATGGATAAAAGCAAAAAGCTCTCCCAAGACCTTTGCAACCTTATTGTTGCAAAACATATCAATGAAACTGGTTACAGATGAATTTCAAAACTTCAGAATCTTCCAGTTAGCAGCATGGGAGCCATTGTCTGCAAGTGGAAGAAACATCACTGCATCATCAACCGGCCATGCACAGGATCTCGCAATATTTCTGACCAGGGAGTCAGAAGGATAGTCAATTCCAAGAGCCAAGAACCACTCGGAGAAAGCTCCAGAAAGACTTGAAGGCAGCCAATTCAATTAAATAGTTCTGGAAGTAACTAAAGATCAGGATTCACAAGAGGGACCCCTGGAATCTGTTTAGAACAATGGACCAAAATCACTAATAAGTTTTGTCATATAGGAAATGTCTTGAAGCTGTCTTTACAAACAAAGGCTTTTCCACAAAGTATTGAAAAAATTTCAGTAGGCACAAATACTTTTTTCCTGTGTCATTCCACTTTAATACATAAAATTCTTATGTTTGGATTTTTTATATGTGTGTTAATATAATGTGTGGTGAAAATTTCGAATAGACTCACTGGAAGTTTAGGCTAGTTACTGAAAAAAAAATTAAGCGTTCAATACTTATTTCCACCATATATTTATTTTGCCTTAATATTTTAACTTCTAAATTAAATGTCAAAATGAATGTCAGACGAAATTTAAAGGTTGACTGACTGGATTTTGTATACAAAACATAGTGAAAACTGTGTAAGGTCACTCTCACTCTCCCTTGCTAAAGAGCTAAATGGTTTAGTCCGCCTGCACGATTCATAAGGTAGTCTATCTTTTGTTTATTAAGTTGAGCATCGCTAGTAGGCCTAGTGGACCGCTAATTGTTGTTCTGCTGGTGCAATGCCTTTCTCCAAGAAAGCCAAGTCAGGTTACCAAAAACAAAGGCCAAAACAGGAAAAAGAGAGAGACATTAAAATGAGGGGAAACAACTGGTAATAAACTTATTTCCAAAGAAAGGTGAGCACAAACGTCAAAACACGAAATTCCACGGTGTTTGCTTGAATATCTCCGCAATCATTAGTGCTAAAACGAACTGAGACAACTCATTGAAATAGCGGAAAATACATACACATGTAATCTGATGCATCTCGTGATCCAGCTCCATCTCCATCACTTTCAGAAAGACTGCATGGCGCCAGCTTGATTCATGTCCTGTTGTAGGCTAGCCTACATGCTGATCATTATCACTAGGCTAGTGGTTTAGGGCGCAATTTCTTTTCTCTCCCTTTCTGTTTTCGTTAGTCTTAACTTTTTTTTTTACTCAAGTAAAAGATGGGATTTTTGATGTAGCGAAGTACAATACTTCACTCAAAATGTAATCAAGTAAAATTTAAAATACCGATTTTATAAACTACTTAAAAAATACAAAATACACAGAAAAACTACTCAATACAGTAACGTGAGTAAATGTATTTCGTTACTTTCCACCTCTGTTGATAACTTTGCAATGATAGCTCACATTAACTACAAAAACGTAGCGTTAGCTATTAGGCATGTATTCTCATGTTCATGTTAGCAGCTGCCAAACTTTTTCCTCAAGCAAAAAAAAAAATCGAACGTTATTTACATTTGGTAAGGAGCACTAGCGCATGTAATATTATTAATTTCGGACCCCAAACAAACAGGATGTCAATTTCTCTGCGTTTCATATAACACCATTGCAAACACTTCATACATTAGCCTACCTTTCCATACATAAAATCTATCAGCATGCTAACAATGAATAACAATCAAACCTCAACTCAAGTAACCTAACGTTAAGTTAATGTAAACAGTTCACTGACTAAGTCAGTTAACAGTTCACTACAAGCTTGCTGCTGTTGCATAATTTAATTGACAAACTTAACATATTGTGACAGCAATAAATAAATGTCCCTTCCACATAATGATGATAACCAACATAGAGATTTGTGACTCACCAAGAAACTTCTGTGGAGGATGAAACGCTGCTATCGGTTCTTCACGTTAGAATTCTAGCTGATACTTTCGTTAGACAAATGTATCGGTTCTTCACGTTAGCTGATACTTCCGTTAGCCAAATGTATTGTTTCTTCACTTTAGCAGAGACATTTCTGGTTAGCCAAATGTATTCTTTCCTTTACAGTTCACTGTGTGCTTCAGTTTTCAAGCTTCATAGGTGCATTACTGCCACCAGTTGTTTGGGAATGGAATTGCATCTCTGATCGTCGTTCTCAACAAGTTTGACACTTATTGATGATTGACGATACAGGGGCCAGTCAGGGACCAGTGAGATTTCAGATGGGGCCCGGGCCCCTGTGTATAGGTTACTATCTTAATTGCTTTATACTCAATACTTGACCAATTGCTATTGCATCTGTCTATTGAAAGTGAGAATGTGGCATGTGATCTACTGTGTAGGCTTCATAAAATAAAATAAACAGATTGCTAATGGCCTACAAGCTGATCTGGGGTGCGTTTTGCCGTACAACTACGGAGGTTAGCTTTTTACTAACAGGATGCATCGTTCAACTAACCAACATGTAAGTTACGACTGTTTCCCCAAACTGTCGTACTTACATAGTATTGTAAGTTTGGACCATGATAGTTTCCAAACTTCAGTAGTCTGGACCAAGGTGGTTAATGACGTTTAGTAGCATGTGAACGGGCACCTGCACATACTTCTGTGGCGCACTGCGTTAAGGCCGGCAGATGGCAGCCGCCGTTGCACAGCAGTTACCAGTCCTCTGTCCAAGAGTTCGAATCTGGGTTAAGATTTTGACAACAATATTGACATCGTTGTTTACCTAAGTTTATCTTTTGTGCCTATCATATTATCAAAATGGATGTATGGTGGTTAGAGGTGTAAATATCAATTAGAAACCTAAATATATTTATAATTAATAATTTGCAAACAAATAACTGGCGTCAGTGACGTCTTTGACATGAAGATCCCTGGAACTATGCTTCTACTCTACCACAGGTCGAGAGGTGTAGTTCTAACTACACAACTTCACGATAGTGGTTGCGAACGTTCGTTGCTACTATGGTTTTGGGAAACATGGTTTTACTATGGTTTTAGTGTAACGATGCATTGGACCATGTAAGTTCCAAATATGAATGTAATTCTGCGGCATTAAGCAGATGTATTTGTTTATTGTACAGAAAAATAAAAATGACATGTCAAGCAGTCAATTGACTACATTGCAGTCAAGAAGTAGGGCAAATTATTTTCTTAAACCAAAACGTGGGTCATAGTTGTCTAAGCCTCTATAGCGTAGCCTGTTAAAAACGCCGCAGAAGCCTACCCAAGGCTACAGATTAATTCTGAACAGTTATTTCTCTACTGGCTCAATTATCACACCACTGTTTTGATTTTATGAAGTTGCGTTACCCCAACACTGACAATAATGTAGACAGCAAATTTCGATTTCGATTTTCGTTACCACCGTGTAGTCAAGCCTTAAGCCATACCCAAGTAGCCTAAATCGAGGTAAATCGAGCTTTTTCAGAAGGGGCGGCAGGCAGAGCGCGACTGAAGTGGCCATTTGAAAGCGATGCCCACTGTATGCATTTCCAACACTTTAGGAAATCAACAGCGGCACACACAAAACGCCAATACAGTTTGCGCGAGTCCATGGGCGTCACCCCCGAGGGCATTTCTTAAATGCTGTTAAGCAAAGGCACAATTTTTGTGCACTTTCAGTCACCTACACTACGCCTAAATCACACATGATCCGTCGTTTGACTCCTGAACAGTTTACGTAACTCAGAAGGTTAATTGAAATGGCGTTAACCCAAACGAAAAGGAAAAACACTTTGCTTTGTTTTTATAAACAAAAATTATATTTCGTGTTGACATCACGCCATTAAAAAAACAAGATATAGCCTATCCATCCAGAAGCGCGCATCAGCCGACAGTAAGTGGAACAAAAGCATAGTCCCTGAGCTCATTTAGATGTAGCTTTCTCCTTCACCAACCTGTGAGCCTATGAGGCAGTCACGTCGTCAGTGGCACTCTCAGGTCCTTCTCATCTGCTGTTTTTTCTATCTGCTTTACTTTTGCGAGTTGCGACCACCTCATCACATTAATAGGCTATGTTATAGACGTTCTATCAGGTAGGCCTAGGCTACCAGTGTTTAGCTGTGTCACAAAACAATAAGCTTTCAGACTACTTTTAAAATGATATTCAGGGCTACATTGTAAACATCAATATGTTTTGTATAGAGCTACCACAGGTTACTCTATACAACCACAGGTGGCAGTGTGGTGACTCAATATAAAAAATATTGATGTCAATGGGGCATTTTGCCCATGTTCAGAGTGGAAAATAAAAAAGAAAGATTTGCATAAGACAAGTCAAATTGGTGTTTTCAAAAAGAAGGGATCATGGAGAATAAAGAAAAACATATTTTAAAAAAAAAATCTTTGTATATTCCCACAAGGTGTTTGGGTGCTCTGAAAATGATAACCAAAATGATTTTTCAGACTTTTGAGGTCTGCTGTTCAGACCCTGAATGGATTTGTTTTCTGTTCATTGCTTTTTGTGAGAATGTTTCTACTTATCTCAGTAAGGAAAATAAATCAAGAGCCTATGTTGAGTACAAATATGTCTTCTGAAGGCTTAAACAGAGCCCAGACAAAAATTTGTATCAACTTTGAGGAACAGCTATGACCATGCAGGATTATCCAGACCAAACGTGATGATTTTGCTACATACTATTCCTATTTATGTACCAGCATGCAAAATTTGAGCCTCATACATAGTTTAGTTCTTGCGCTGTGGGCTTGTGAACTTTGACAAAAAAAAGAGTCCGAACAAAATCGACACCCCCCTCCCCCTGTAAAACTGTCTGTATCTTGGAAAGTATTGATCTTACATAAGAGTAATTTTACAGTGTGTCTCCTGGGTAACATAGGTACACCTGGTAATTTTTTTCAGAATTTTTTGAGACCTAAGTGCGTGGGCCCTGGTTGAACTGACGTGGAATGACCCATTATCAGATGCTGAATTTAACATCAACTGCGATGTTTGATTTTAAATTAATGTGAATTTAGCCGGGACTGTAAGTTGGCACACATGGGTGCTCGATATTTTCCGTGGGTGCTTGAGCGACGGAGCACCCACGGTATCGGCGCCTATGATCACAGCATGTGCTAGGATTGATGAATGAATGATAGACAAGAAAATACACTGAATTTAAATAAAAAGAAAGCGTGTTGACATTTGTAAGACAGGGAATACTAGCTATAAAAAACTAAGAACTTCTTTGAAAATGCAGCTATTTACAGTTAAACAGTAATTAAACGGTTCTAATCTATCTAATCTAGAAATGGTTCTAGAAATGTGACAAAATTGCTTGGTCAAAGATCCAACTTTATCTTCCCCCACACACAGTGAGGAGGATGGTAAGAGAGGCAAAACATCCATCACTGTTGAAGAGTTACAGAAAAAAATATCATCTTGGGGTCCCCAAATCTCCAAAATAAAAAGCGACCTCAGCGCTAATTGATTATTTAGAGGACATGCCAGGTAAAAGCCTTTCCTGTTGTTTAATTACAGATGTAAGGTACATTTTCAATGAAAATCTGTCAGTCTCTGCCAAGACACAAAAAGTGGGTCATGATTGGATCATTCATCAGGTCAATAAATCAAAACATATGCCCAGATTGCTTTGTATTATCCAACTTTTTGGGATGTCATAGGAGAATGTTATGAGCTGTTTTATTGGGAAAGGGAGGCTTAACAAGGTATTGAAAAATGATTGTATTAATATTCTAAAAAGGCAGATAGGGCAACATGGATGGGGGCTCGAGATTCTTAAAGCAACACCAAAGAGTTTTTTGTACCTTGAAATAATGTTTCCAAAATCGTTTCAGTGGTTCATCAACTTGTAACAGGGTGAACGGCACTTCTGCATTCGCTTCCCACCCTCTATCGGCTATAACCACACTATGTAAGTTTGCCAGATCGGGTAGCGGATCTGTAGTTCGATGGAATGAGACATAAAAAACTACAAATTTGACTTGCATCTGATGTCGCAATACATCGTACTTTCATAAATCGTGCAACATATTATACCTTGTCTATGGACATTGTTATTTGCATAGCCGGTGCTGGGTAAACAAATAGCATGCGTGCGACAGAGGGAAAGTTCTTTGGTGTTGCTTTAAGTTGGCACTTAAGTTGCACGAACAGTGACTTCAGACTTGACTTGTGACTTCACCTCAAAAGACTTCAGACTTGACTTGGACTTGAGCTTCGAGACTCGTGAACAACCTGTATTTCATGCAATTATTGCTTTTTTAAATCTAAATTTATTCATTGTATTTCTATTTTAATTTATTGGTGCATATATGTTGGGGAAACATATGACGAGCTGCATGTCCCATTTGCCATAATGTGCAACATATTGCATGCGCTATGTGCGCACACTCACAGATCATTACTTTTGGTTACAATAACTTTATACACCGTGGAAATAAGCAAACAGTTACATAAGGTGTGTGGCACCAGGATAAATGATGCCAGTTCAACAACATTGAATTTCCTCAGGCATCTCAAAACGCACCCAGATACAGTAGGTCAGTCACTTGCAGGGTCATTCTACAGAAACAAACGTCCACTTTTTGCATTTAAGAATACACATAAGGGACAAATACAATACATTACATACAAGTTTAATATAATAATGTTTTACATAAGTTACATAAGCAATTTCTATGAGTCGCTGTTTTTACTTTACGTCTTCATCAATGGTAAGTTAACCAAATAGTAACACCAGTGACGGTAACACCAGTGACAATTTCAGACTCAGCATAGTATGTCATTGAATCCATTTGTATTCTATTTTCTTTCATTTCCTTAAGAGTTAAGAAGGTCATACCAGTGTCGTTGACTAAAATCTTCAATACAAAATAATGATAAAAAAAATGCAAAGATTTCTGATAAATGAAAGGAGGCTGTGGATTTAACATGTGCCTTTCATTATAGACCTCCAGGTAAAAGGAAGTCCAGTGATGTCATTAGTATGATTGCTTGTATTTCAAAATAAGAGTTTTCTTATGCAGTAACACCAGCGACATGTCTCCCTGAGACATATACATTCCCTGAGACATATACAAAATATGACCGCCGCTCAGTCCTGTACATCCATTCCGCGAAAATAAATCATATTAATGAATTTGTCTCCATCTTCTACTCCATCCCCCACTCTTGAAACTTTTCGCTGCAACACAAAGTAGCCTACTGGCGCTGCAAAAGTGAATAGATTTGTAGCACTTAAAAATATGTAGCATTGTTATAAAACCTTTAAAATCTCTAAACAATCACAAGTAGGGCAGTTCATCACAGTCCATCCATTGCAACTGGACTGATGAAAGGTACACCTGTAGGCTACATTGTATTTGGGAAAAGCAGAAGGTAGCAGCATAATGTATTTATTTATTTATTATTAAACAAAACAATCCCTGTCAGTTCCATGCAATTTTCAACAGCTATCAAGAAGAGAGGTCATGTCATGGATTTTTGTGAATGTTTCTTCTTCTACATATGCATAAGTTTAGTCATCTAGTTCATATGATATTCAGCCAGTAGAATACCAGTAGTCTAAAACAAAATGCCGTTTTACCCAGTGGTGTAAATAACTGACATGTCCGAAAGGGCCTTCATGAAATGCGTTGCTAGACTGTTCATACACATTTTAACGGGCCACGTTGAAGAGCTACTGTCTGTTATTGTTTGTGCAAATAATATGCTGATTCATGTTCCCTTGCATTTTGCAACTATGAGGTCCATGGTTAGTCTGGCTTTCGCCAGACCAAGCTCAATCTTTTAAGAAATCGAAAAGGAATCACCGGCAGATCAGGCTGAGTTCACCCAGCATAGTCCATGGTAGGAGCCCGATAGAAATATTGTTTAATTTTGCGATTGAGATACCCACGCACTGGCCCCCCCCCCCTGCGACGTGTTCGCCCCCCCGGTTTTTAGAGCTATTCTAAATGCAAAAATGCATAGAGGGAGTCATGACAAAACCGTGACTGTTAAAACTATAAGCTATATACAGTAAGGTAGGCCCTATTCTAGGCCTATTACACAACATAAATTGTCACTAGGCTATGCTGGCGACCCAAATAAAATCTCCTTTGGGAACCAATGGCAATACAGTATCAAGCGGACTTAAGCTGCCACCTCTTGGCGAAATAGTTTTGCATATCAGTAGTAATACATTTCACGCAGCTGTGTGAATCACGGAAAGCGCGAATGAAGTGGACACTTCTAAATGGAACCCAACCCACTGTACAGTAGCTCAAGGTCTGTTATGTGGCTAAAGCAGCCATAATGAAAGCGTTATCATTGTTTGGATGCTTCACACACACATGTTTTTTAATCACATAGACTACAACTACCAAGCTTGAATCAACGCACATCGACTCCCCTCTTACACCCTAAACACGCACTTCGAACAAACAAAAAGTGTCTCAGTCTCACGGTATAGCCATAGGCAAAACTGTATCGGACGGTGTAGCGTTGGTACTAAATCATCCATCATAAAGAATGATTTTTGTAGCGCGTGCAACAAATATGTGTAGGGACAGCCCTGCCTTGGATACATCTCAGCGTGCACTCTAAAACATTTGGTTTAAATGGAGATGTAGATCATCACGGGTGCGTTAATAAATCTACATTGCGGCGAGTTGACACAATTGATTCACTTTGACGAATTTATGTAGTTTTTAGTCCTAGTTACTTTACTTTGAGCCATGCTCTTCCTTACTTGAATCCCCTTTGAAAATAGAGGTTTGAAGTAGCCTATATGAGTGTTTGGGAATGAACGTTGACTCAGATGCTTTTTGAGACTTTGAGCAGAAATGTCCCAGCCCGGTGTTTAGGATGCATCATAGACAGCTTATCTTTCAGGTAGCCTATATATTTTCCATTAGAAAACCATCCGCGTATTTAACATGTTGTGGCTAACTCACTTTAGCTCCTGTTAGTAGCCTAGGTTATGGTCATAAGCAAATGAGATGACAGTCGAAAGATACAATTAGTGCTGTTACCAATTTGGTTGGTAGCCTATAACCGCATTTATGGTTTTCTACAAATACATCAATAATCAAATTGGCCTCCATCACTCAACCAATGCTAATGGTAACATTATTTTACCTACGTCCTAGGCTATTGATATAATTTAAGATTAACGTAGCCTACCTGCAGTAAAAACCAAGCATGTCCGATAAACATTCTCAGATTTATTTCGGCTTCAAGAAGAAATGGGAATTACATGTCATGCAGAAATCATCCTACCCTTATTAGACGTTCTCTGCGGTAAACTACAGTCTTGTCCTTGTAGGAAGCGTAGTGTCTTTCCAACCCACTTTAGATTAGCTTCCAACAAAATTACGTCTCACTGCAACAATGCGCCATCTGTTGGACAAACGACTACGTGACGCCAATACTGGAAATGCAGCCAAATTATAATGATGAATATTTGGTTTTCCTTTAATCCTACTGAATTTGTAATTATGTATTGGCCGTTCTAATTGCTGATACTGATGGTATGTGCGTGCCTGTGTGTGTGTGTGCGTGTGTACAGTATATGTGTACACCACCATCTACAGGCCAATGAGTGTACAGTCACTAAATGTACACATAACTTAATTTCTTTAGACCCCCCATGGATGAAATTCTACGAAACTTGGCATACCCCCAGAGAATGTCAGGTTAATCATGCACATACAATTTGGTGCAGTTCTGAACATCTTACATCTTAACTGAAGAGAGGGGCGATTAAAGCAGAATGATTTTTAAAACATTTTCATTTTTTACCGGGGGGGGGGGGTGCAAATCACAAATAATGAGTGATTATGGGCTAGGTTGATGTGGGCCCTTGAGACCAACATACCATAAAAAATTTCTTCATCCTCGGTGCCACGGTTAAGCTAGTTATTTAGGAAAAACTGCATTTTTTGGGTTTCGGGGGGCCCAGCGCGGGGGGGAATGTGGCTCCCGGGGGACCAACCGAAATTATTCCGTAAAAGTCTAGTGGGGCTACATACCCACCAAATTTCATGTGACCTCAAAATGTGGCCCTCAATCTGTGTTATGCACTGTGAGTGTTGGGACAGGAACTTTTGTGGTGCTTGGAATCCTATAAAATCCATTTAAAAATAAATACTGTCACTTTGATGGCTTATGTGATTGTTCAATAAAATATTGTTTTACTTAGAAATACAAAGAAATTGCAACAATTAGGTGTTTTTCCAAGTGTAATAGATCTGTAAAGTGTTGAGACAGAAAAATAGACGTTCTGTAGAATGTGAAAAAAATGCTAAAGTTCACATCCACGCTTGGCTGCCCACATTTTATTTCAGAAAAACAAAAAAACATGAAAGAAATGTTGCAGTATTAGTTTACCAAAACACTACACATGTCAGTTTTATCATGCAGATTTTATAAGTGGCAAACAGTTTTGTAATTTCTGCATTGCAGTTGACCCCTTCAAGTTATCCTACAACTGATTTTGATACTGTACTGTATGGTAGCTACAGAACATGCTTTGAATTCAACAATACAGTGTTAGGGACAGATCAGATGGCCAGAGACTTGAGACTTGACTTGGACTCAAGCTCAAAGACTTGAGACCCGGCTTGGACTTCCAAAAGATGACTTCTGTACTGTAAGGGATTACAATTTTCAAAACGATAAAAAAAATAGTATAGGGTCATTCCGTGTCAAATCAGATAAGGTTGTTGCTGCACCGTATAAGATTTTGTTCAAACCTAGTCTACATCAAGAATGGTTCCCAATACCAAGGCCTGTAAAATATTTCTGTTCAAATTCTATGTATTCATTATTATTTTCAGCCCTTGACATTACTTCCGTTTTACAGTGAAAATCATTTTGGGCTCTATTTTTTAAAAAAAAGCGCAACGCAAAGCTTATTCATATCTTAAACTCAATTTTTTCGCCATGTGCTTCACCCTTATTACAGTGGGCATCGCTTTCAAATGACCACTTCAGTCGCGCATTACGAGGCTGCGTGAAGCTTTAGTACCACTTTCAGCCACTGTGCATCGCTCTGCCACTGTACATCGCTCTGCCTGCAGCCCCTTCTAAAAAAGCAGGATGCTACCATTAAACATAATTGTTGCCGAGAGTAATCCCAGCCTACAAATTCAATAACAAAATAAATCATGCATAATTAAACATTACCTCGATTTAGGCTACTTGGGTATGGCTTAAGGCTTGACTACACGGTGGTAACGAAAATCGAAATCGAAATTTGCTGTCTACATTATTGTCAGTGTTGGGGGTAGCGCAACTACGCAAATCAAAACAGTGTCTTGTGTGATAATTGAGCCAGTAGAGAAATAACTGTTCAGAATTAATCTGTAGCCTTGGGTAGGCTTCTGCAGAAAACAATGTTTATGCCGATTTAATACTATCTGGCGACATTTTTAACAGGCTACGCAATAGAGGCTTAGACAACTATGACCCACGTTTTGGTTTCGTAAAGTAATGTGCCCTACTTCTTGGCAATGTAGTCAATTGACTGCTTGACATGTCATTTTTATTTTTCTGTACAATAAACAAATACATCTGCTTTATGCCACAGAATTACATTCATATTTGGCTGACTTCTGCAGACGCGCAAAAAGGCCATCCTTAAAAAATATTTTAGTTTTAGTATTTTTTTTTTTTTTTTCTGCTTTTAGTCCGACCGACTTGCCGGTTGTAAACTTGCGTTAAGACCGACCAATTTTTTTTTACTCTAAACAACCAATACAAATAAAATACTATTTATTTTAGTAGGCCTAAGTATTGTGAATATACATTGCCTACATACAAACGTAGGCTCTCTTAAATAAAACCCTGTTGCGTCATCTCTACACCATTGGTTTCATTAACACAAACATCTCGACAACGCTTATTACTTGGCACGAAAGCTCTGGAAGAACTGTGCCCAGATATTTTCCCATTCTTTCTCCCCTCTAGTCTAACAGTGACCGTGTTGAAGAATTGAAATTGGTTGTGGTCTATTCAGCATTTCTCAAAATATGGGCTTAACCCAGATTTGAACTCTTGTACAGGGGACTGATAACTGCTGCGTAACGGCGGCTGTCATCAGCCCGGCCTTAACGCCTTTCGCCACAGAATTGACGGGTGGGTGAATAGGGGATAAATAACAATAGAGTACACAACTGTTTCACCAGCACATTTAAATGACTTGACTAAAACTGTGCATAACTGGAGGTACACCTGTTATCTGAGCAGTCTGAAAGGGGAATCTGGGCGGGCATTTCGATGCTATGTCCAGCCCACCACAGGAGATTGCAAATAAATCTAACTGATCAAAAGCAGCAATAGCATAGACAGCACATTATGTCAATCTATAAATTCACAAAGTCTGCAATCAGCTGCCATAATAGGCTATCCTAAAATCCAGCGAAAAAACAAAGCATGAACTCATGAGTGTCTGTCTGCCCTATATGTATATCCAGTGGCGCAAAAAGTGAGTATGCGCTATATGCGCCGCATAGGGGCGCAGCACCATGGGGGGCGCCAAAGCGATGGTAAAAAATAATAATTATTATAATAATATATTTGGTATATTCTATAGCTACTGTTGTACGTTTCTGAATCATTTCTGCATTTCCTCAATGTTAAATAACATTTTAGAGGACTAACAGGCTAGAGTAGGCGCCCTATCTCATAAGATTCTATCATAGAATTTTGACATAGAAAAGGGAGTGGGGGCGCCGTGAGCGCTGAGTGAGCAGGTAGCCTACGAGTAACACGAGTTTTCGTCTATGGAAAAAGATGGATAAAGCATAAAAGCTGTCGGGGCCTAAAAATAGAAAAAGAAAGAGGGAAACTGAAATGGCATGTCAAGGGATGTGACAGTAGTTAAATAAGAGGATGGTGAAAAGCAACAGGTATGATTTAAAGTGTGACGTCTGTTCTTGGAGGCACACGTTTCATGTTCATGTTATTCATGTTACCAGACAAACTAGCGTTTGCTAAGCATATGCCGATTCTATTTTTTCTATTTTATTTGGATCCCCATTAGCTGATGCAGAAAACATCAGCTACTCTTCCTGGGGTCCACACACAACATATAACAAACAAGAAACCAACATACAAGACAACAGATATAAAAAACAGGAGAAGAGTAGATACTTTTCCTGGGGTCCACATACTACGTATAACAAACAGAAAAAATCAACATACAACACAACAGATATGAAAACAAACAAATGAAAGACAGAAAGAGAATACATAACTAAACCATCAACACACAAAAACAGACAACAACAACAACAACAAAAGATAAGATGAAGAAAAGGGAAAAAAATAAAATAAATGAGTAAACAAAAGTAAAATTCAGTAGTACATACTAGGATTCAGTGCAATCAGCCATGAGGTGTCTCTTTACTTGTTTTTTGAACCTAGTTTTATTCTGAATTTTTGATATATAATCTGGAAGGGAGTTCCATTCAACCATTGCTCTATATAGTACTGTGCGTTGCTTTGAGTTTGTTTTGATTGTTGGAATTGTGTAGTTACCACTAGTGGCATGTCTGGTAGGGTATGTGTGCACATTAGCACTAAGTGTGAGCTGCCTAAACAAACAGTCAGGTTTGTTTAATGTGTTAATGTTTTTTATGAAAGAAAGAAGGGATACTTTCAACCTCACATCAACTGTTAGCCAGGAGAGTTGGTAATGCATGTTATTTGTGTTGGCTCTCTGAGTGCATTTAAGAGCAAGCCTAGCTGCTCTATTTTGTACCCGTTGAAGCTTCCCTAGATTCATTTTTGTGGTACCTGACCAGACCACCGAGCAGTAGTCTAGGTGTGACAGTACAAGGGTCTGCAGGACCTGTATGGTCAGATGAGGTGTTAAAAAAGAAGAGCATTTCTTGACTACAGATATATTCCTCTCCATCTTTTGCGCCAGTAAATCTATATGTCTTGACCATGATAATTTACAGTCTAAAGTTACCCCCAGAAGCTTTGTTTCTTGTACTTGCTCAACAGCAACATTGTTCAGTACCAGATTCAGCTGAGGTTTAGAGCTTAATGAGTGTTTTGTTCCAAATACAATGCTCTTAGTTTTCGGACAAGTTTGTTATCAAAGATCCATGTGAGAACCTCCTGCAACTCTTTGTTGAGGGCTGATGTGAGTTCCTCAACTGTTTGTGCAGCCATATAGAGTGTTGTATCATCTGCATACATAGACACACAGGCTTTTTTGCAAACAAGTGGGAGATCATTTGTAAAAATAGAGAAGAGCAGTGGTCCTAGTGAAGAGCCCTGCGGAATCCCACATTGTATATGTCGTGCCTTTGAGAGACTTCCTTTAAAGACAACTTTCTGTGTCCTATTGGTTAGGTAACTTTCGATCCATGCTATGGCAGATGGAGTAAAGCCATAACACTTACATATTTTTTCAATAGTAATCTGTGGTCAATCACATCAAAGGCAGCACTAAAGTCTAATAGTACTGCTCCTACAATATTCTGTTGTAAAAAAACAATGTTTTTTAACCAATCATCTGTCATTTGCGTAAGCGCTGTGGAGGTTGAGTGTCCTTCCCTGTAAGCATGCTGGTAGTTGCTTGTCAAGTTGTTCAATGAGAAGTAGCATTGTATCTGATTAAATACAATTTTTTCCAGCAATTTGCTTAAAACAGGTAACAAGCTGATTGGTCGGCTATTTGAGCCAGTGAAGGCAGCACAAGTATTTTTAGGTAGAGGGATTACCTTAGCCTTTTTCCAGATTTGAGGGCACATATTGCTGTCAAGACTAAGTAATACATTATTGCCGATTGAAACATAGCCTGTTCCATTCAGATAGCTAGGTGGCTACCATGCTCATACTGCACTTTTAATGGCAAACTGCAAACAGAAATCTCACACTAGCAACAACTCATTACATGTTTCCATTTCCTAACAATGAAGACTCCTTGTAATAACTTAATATTGTGCTGTCAATGTGGCGCAAACAAGCTAGAGTTGGATCCAGGGGCGCAGGAGGCACGGGGGACGTGGGGTTTATGTCCCACGCAGTGCTGAAGAGACGGCCGTCGTCCCCCTCACTTTTGATAAGGAAAAAAAGCCTTATATACGCTAAATAAATAATAACCTATAGGGTTTGCGCTAACTATGTAAAACTCCCCATTAACAGCATCACATCACTAACCACAGCCATCTACAGTACTGTAAGAGTGCACAATCTTATATTCACTCTGTTGGATATCTGAAGCCAGTTTGTCTACTAACAACCATCATTAGAGATGCTTTTAGTTTGAAGCGGCATACTGGTAGGCCATCTAAAGCATAACATTTTCGGTTTGGTTTGGGATCTAATTTACTTTTGGATTGTTTGATTATATTGCTAAATGTTGGGACTGATGGGCACTGAACTCTGGGAGATATTTGATGGTTCACTGTTATGTTTCATGCAGTTGAAAAAGTGTCGGGATTTCCACCACTATTTATTGCAAGACAAGGCAGCCATTCATTGAATAGGGGTTGTGCTGTAATAGAAACCTTTTTGCGTAGCCAAGTAGCCTAAATTGAGTTATTGTTTAATTATGCGTTAAATGTAGTAGGCTTCAGCCTCTGGCAATTAGCTCGAAAGAGGCGGCAAGACAATGAGCTTGAGAACGTGTGTTGGAGACCCATGGTAGGAAAACGACTTTATTAATCCAACCAACAATATAATAAAATATTAAGAAAAGATGTTATTTCATTGACTTAAATCGAAGCAATGTCTTCTGGTGCTGGTGGACTGATGGCAATTGTTGGTATGGTATAGGCAAATATGGGAACCTGCCTTTATTTGTCCGGCTATAAATAGAATCAATCCGGGCATAATTTGAGGGATTTATGGTAGCCTATCTCCTGCTCAACATGACATTAGCTGTTATGTTTATTGATAACAAACTCAACTAGCCTACTGATAAACTCGTTTTCACTAGCCTAACTATAAAATAGAAGTATATAGGCCTATCCAAAGTTTTTGTTCTAAGACATTTATTTCAAACATAGTTTCAAGACACAAATTGGATACTTCAGTTACCTTGGTGCATAAATCCCAGAGAGTAGGCTACCACACCCCAGAGTGATGGGCCTTTCTTACGCGTTCAGTGTGGGGTATAAACAAGCTGAGAATTTAGCGGTGTCACGTCTGGCTGTCACAGACATGGGGAGCTCTTTGAAGCTTGGGATAATGTGGTACAGTTACTACAGTAACAGTATTTTATGTTACTTCTTATGTAATATATATTTTTTTCAATTTTATAAAAGCTTTGTTTAAATGCTGTTGGAACAAATAGTAGTTGATTATAAAGGCAACTTTCTGTTGCAATTTTCTGTGTGTTCTGGACTGGTAACTTGTTAAGCCAACATGTTCTAACATTGCATAAATATTAACTGCAGACACATAGTGGAGAGTTGATTTGGTTTATACCAGACAATTTAGGTACTGTAGGCCTAACTAGGCTATTTGATCATGTAGTCTATGTTTGGATCATAGGCATGATGATTCATTCATGGCTTCATAAAATATCAACATCATGTTGCTTTTAGAGTATTCTACCATTGGCCCAAGTAGTGTAAAATAAATCTAAAAAAATTAAATAAAAGTAGAATTGCACATAGCAAGAAGCTGGTCTGAGGGCAGATCTGGCGTTGTGCTCATCCCACAGTTTTGACAATTTTAATCAAAAAATATTTTGAAAACAATCAATGGTATTATTTTAATATTCTGGCAAGTTTAAAATATGATGGTCGAAAGTGGGCCAGAGGTGGCGATCCGATATCTGGAAATCTGATCTCACTATGGGTTTGTGTTCACAATTTGGTCCCCCTCACAAAATATCTCCTGCGCCCCTGGTTGGATCAGTCTTATCTTTTGTGAGCAACAGCTGGCAAAAGGACGTTATGAGAACCGTTTAGACTCTCTTAAAGTGACTGCAACATTTAACAATACTTCAAGTTCAAATTGGCAGAATGTCTTAAAAAATAATAATATGTAATACATTATTGGCCTTTTGTTTTACTTTAGTTGTTTGTGTTTTTTTGTTGTGGGGGGGGGGCGCCAATTTGTTGTTGCATACCCCTCAAAAAATGGGTAGCTGCGCCCCTGTGTATATCCTCTGATTGTAATGCTTACAGATATCTAGGCGATATTTGTAACATTTGTTTTGTATTTGGCCTGTTATAAAATCATGTAGACCTATTGAACAATTTAAACACGTTAGGAACCGCAAAGTTGGAGACATGCATAAAGGCATTGCTGCAAATTTAAAACCGGATTACTCTGGAATGGCTAAATGTACAGGGGCATGCTTTACACCTTTGTGTTCGGTAAGGTCTGCTGTTTATTCTGATATATGTTTGTCATGTGTTAGGTAAAGTTTGCGAAGTATTCCACCAAGATGAATGGGTAGGGAGACAGGCGCAAAAAATATTAATTAAAGTTACTAAGTTATGATTAAGTTATGATTAAATTAAAGTTTCTCACAAACCGTTTACCACAACAACTAACCACTAACATCGTTTAAAAGCTGAGAAAAAGCTCTTTCGTGTGATAATGTGATGTCCGTGATAATAGGCTACTTCGCAAGTAGTTCAGCAAATTTGGGTGGGACAGAGCAGCAGCGCTGGCCATATCGGCTCTGGCTCACATGATGTACTGCTTTAAATGCATTATCACTTCACCCAACACGCGAACAAGAAAGAAAAGAAAAAAGAAACCAATGTGCTTATGTCGCGATTTCCGATAGGCCCAGGCCTAGAGAAAAGACAGCTATGGTAACCTAACAATTAGGATTTGCTTTGCCTACACTACTGTTTGGTTGTCCTAAACTTTGAGACGATCCATACTCGCATTAACTGAATCGTATCAACCCGAACTGCGATGTTCCAAACAGAGTGACAGGATGCAATGCCTAATAATCTCACTGCCTTCGGCATAACTGCTAACAGTGCGCCTAGGCCTACTGTTAAACATCTGAAAAATATTAAGCTGCTGTTTTCTTTTCATGACGAGCACTAGGCCTACGCTTAAATGATTTATGACTGAATGGAACGCTATGTTTTTAAGCGCCAGAACTGCTTATCACGTCGTGTGACAAAGTTTACACCAATCATCATCTTCTAATGTATCCTTATGTTGAGTCAATTCTCTTTGCCCTATGCTATCATTTGTGCGCGAAGCATGTTTCAATTAAGGCAATACACAAGCTATTTTTTATTATTGTAATATTGAATGATTTCATTAATAAATTGTGCGTACAGGATTACGGCTGGCGGCGCCACTGACCAAGGCCACAGTAGCCTGTGAACCTCTGATTTTCAAAGGGGAATCACGGCGAACGCAAGGGTAACTCTTCTCTTCAATTTCCCTTCCAAATTACTTTTATTGTCTGAAGACATCTATCGCAAGAATCTAACATTCTAACAGCAACAGCCAAGCAAATGCAAGCTAACCAAAGTGCAGTCGGTGCCATGGTTTTTGAAATCACACACCTGCTGTATCTGAAGCCCCACGCACGCATAATAAGGCCTGCGACTATCACTCTACACGCCCCCTGTTGCACGTCACAATTTAATTTACTATAGCTGATCCTGCCTCCTGGCTAGGCCTGTCAAACTCGATTCCTTTTAAGGATCCGGGTTATTCTGAGTCACTCACTAAACTGATCCGGGTTGAACGAGTCACTTGAGTCACTTGAGTCAGTATTGCTAAATCGCAAAGAAATTCAGTCCTACATTCAAGCAGTGCAGTGGGGTGCTTCATTTCAGCTATGCCTTCTCATGTTGGATGTGGATCCTCCATGATTTGAAACCAGGTTTTTGCAGTACTTGCATTTAGCCTAAGAGTTTTGGTCTCGTGGTCAAAGTGCATCCACACATTGTTCATCTTTTTGGTGCTCATGTTCAGAAACTTTGATCTTATTGACAGGGAGGGTAGCCTATATTATAATAATTAATTATTTGTTGTTGTTTTGTTAACAATAGAAAATTTGCCTAGGTCTAATGCTACTCTGCTACAATGTTTATTACCACTACTATATACTAATAGTAGGCTACTAGGAATCTATTCTAATAGGTATTATAGGCAGCTAATAGGCCTACTAGGCAACTAATATTATTAGCCTATTAATCATAGCTATATATATATATATATATATATATATATATATATATCATGTTAGGTAGCCTAATATAATATCATATATAATATAATACAATATAATATAAAATAGCCTAATATAGCCTTCCACCCACACACGGAAAGAAAGCAGTTTGAGCCAGACTGTTTATTTATTGTCTTAACCTAGCCTAAGCAATTGACTTTCAATGTAGACATAGAAACAGGAACGTAGAAATGCCCTGCAGTGACTAAATTATTATTATTGTTATTATTATTATTATTATTATTATTATTATTACTACTACTACTACTACTATTCTCATTAGGCCTATTATTATTATCACCTTGACACGAGTAGAAACTAGGCTACTTGCTCGCCTACAGATCCACTCATGACAATGTAGCCGGCTGATTCGACTGACTCGCACTCATAACAACATAATGTAACCCGGTCCCGCTGCTGATCCAAATGACCCAGGTAGGCTAGCCTACTCAAGCAACTCCATACAGAGCTTGCAATGTTTTCGACATTGCAACTGTCTTCGCGACCTAATTGCATTTTAAAGTAGGCTATCGCGTGCAGAATATATGTTATTTCAGAAGTGAAAGCATGGCTTTTGTTGTGGATTTTCTTTTAACCTTGACGAGGAGTTACTCGTTCCTCTAAAGATCCACTCATGACAACGTAGCCGGCTGATTCGGCTGACTCGCACTCATAACAACAACGTAAACGGCCCGCTTGGCTGATCCGACTGGCAAGACTACTCTCCATACAGAGCTTGCAATGTTTCAGACTGTCTTCGCGACCTAATTGCATTTTAAAGTAGGCTATGCCTACGTGTAGAACATTGTATGCTATTTCAGAAGTGAAAGAATGGCTTTTGTTGTGGATTTGCTTTTCACCTTGACGAGGAGTTACTTCGCCTACTGATCCACTCATGACAACGTAGCCGGGCTGATTCAGCTGACTCGCACTCATAACGTAACCGCCCGGCCCAGCGATCCGACTAACCCGGGTATACAAAGCAGATCCATTAAGAGCGTGCAATGTTTCGGACTGTCTACGCGACCTAATTGCATTTTAATATGCTACATCTATACACCAAATCTAAAGTATGCCTAGGCTACATGCAGAACATTGAATGTTATTTTAAGAGGTGAAGAATGGCTTTGTTGTGGAATTGCTTTTCACTTTGAGGAGGAGCTACTCGCCGCCTACAGCCACTCATGACAACGTAGCCGTAGCCGACTTCATTACTCAATGTAGCCTAACCGCCGGGTTGATCCGACTAACCCGGCTCTGCGGGAAGTTAACCAGTTATCTCAGACTGCCTGCTCACTCAGTCGCTTGAGTTGATTTGTGGAGTTGTGGTTATCCTACTTACGAAATTGTTACATTTTTGGCAGCTATGATGGCTAGTAGGCTAGCTAATGTTGCAAGAGGTTTGTGTGTGGCGCTGTTTATCGTTTTAGATTGAATTGTAGTAGGACTCAACTGATCCGAGTTAATGATACTAGAGACTCGCGACTCATGGGTTAATTTAAAGATACGGGTGAAAGATCCGAGTGAATCACGACTCAAACAGGCGTACTCCTGGCTCCCCAAAATGCCGCATCATGTGAACAGATCAGCAGGCCGGCAAATTTTCACCTCGCTTTCAGACACAAAAAGACGGCAAAAAGACGTCTCCTCTTCCCGCAAATTTAGCGGGATCTCTGTGTGAAAAGGCCTTATGTCCTCATTTTGCGAATGCGAGGACGATATAAGTCTGTTGCATTTCGTTAGATGTCCGAGTCACGCATAATGTTTGAAAACCACTGGCTCGTAATCACAATAACTTAACACACGACAGTTGGATACTTCATCATGTTCCCATGCCTACATTTAGCATAGAGATCGTTAAAAAAATAAAGAATGGCTCTCCGTTTGGGACATCGAAAACTTATATTTTTAATAGACTACCGTCAGAGATGCTGACTTGCAAAGGCCTCGGGATAACACATGGGGCCCTATCATGACATTCTAAAGTGCATCGTCACTCGTCAAAAGTCTATTCAAATTTAGTAGGATGTCCAGTTCACATTGGGAGGGGTTTCGTTATCAAAAGTGGAGCGCATGGCGCAACAAGGTGTTCCTAGGTTTTTTAATCAGTCATATGGGTGTGTTTGGGGCGTAACATCATTTTAAACCAATGAGAATGACATCTGGCATTCTCTTTAACGGCGCAAAGCACGATATGTCAAATAAATGCATCGGTATTTTGGCATTCAACGGCGCATTTGAAGGAGGCTGCTTGCGAGACCGTATGAAATAGTCATTCTTAAACCATGCATTACTAAAACCTAGCATAGCCTTCACGCATTTGCACTCGTCTATTATTTGAACTCATTGGAAACTAACTTCACCAAGGAAGTTGCACTAGCTTGACTGAAGTGAACTAACTAATGAAACTAACTTCACCAAGGTATCAGTCAACGAAGACAGTTATATGCAGTTACATTCACTATTGACTGACAATGGGTTACCATCGAAAACATAGGCTGGAAAAAGCAACACTTACCCTAATATTGCTCAAATGACTGAATAAAACAACATTTATACTGCAGAGGAGTTGCTTATATCTCGTGACAGTGCGTCTTCAGCTGAAATAATATTCCATAAGAAGTAAAATAAAATACTGTTACTGTAACTGTATCCCAAGCTTCAGCTCCCCACGTCTGTGACAGGCAGACGTGACACCGCTAAATTCTCAGCTTGTTTATACCCCACACTGAACGCCAGAAGACCGCTAGGGCCCATCACTGTGGGGCGCGTAGCCTACTCTCTGGGATTTAAGTCAAGCAATATAACCATACAAATGTTTCAAAATGAGTAATTTTGGCTTTGTCTGAACTGGCCATTGTAGGCTACGTAAAAAATGAACAAGTAGGCCTATCCCCTATCCAATGATATCGGCAAATGTTTGTTTTCCAAAGTAAGAATTTCACTTCACCATGCACCTTCGACAATGAATAGCTCATTACACTTATGTTACTGTTGAACGTAGGCCTAACTGGTATCATTACAAACATTATTCTGTGTCCTAAAAACTGGCATTTTATGGCATTGTGTCATGTAAGGTCGTTGCAAAATCTAGAGAAATGTGTGAGGTGGTCAGCGGGGGACAATTGAGACACACATTGGATTGTGTTATTATCATCTTGAGCAAGATGTTTTTTGGTGCCCTACGCGCACTGCGTGTTCTTAAATAACAATGATCATCAGTAGCCTAATATTCTACCATTATTTTGTGTAAATGGGCTATGCATTGGGTTAGACACCAGGGGCCATATTCACAAAGCCTTTTATCTTACCACTAGGAGTAGGCTACTCCTTAATAGCAATAAAATATTTTAGCTAGGAGTTTCTCTTATTAAGTTATTCACAAAGCCTTTCAGACCTACTCTTAGTAAGGAAAAATGACAACTCCTGAACAGATTCTGGAGCTGAGCGCTCTAGAATCTTTGAATAAGAGTGAGTGAGTCTTCGTTGCTATGGATGACGTTATTACGGTGATCGCGCACCAGCTGCGAGAGAAAGGGCCCTGCCTCAGTCTCTCCCAAATCCCCCACTACTGTTTGGAACATATCAAATACACCCCGATCCACTCGTCGTACCCACAAATCAAGCTTGGCTTTAAATGCAGCGACTTTATCTGCCAGTTTAAAGACTCCCCTGCAGTGACAGGTTGAGGTCATTAAGCAACCCGAATATGTCACACAGGAAAGCGAGTTTTGACACCCAGCCCTCATCACTAAAATATGCAGCTAACGGTGACTTTTTTTCTGTAAGAAATCTCTGCAGCGGCTCTCGCAACTCAAACACTCTGGCCAGTGACCTGCAACCAACCAACTTGGATAGCGTACCACGGTGACCCATTCACCCTCTCTAACAACTGTGCCTCAATATCCTCTGACAAATCATCAATTCGCCTATGGACAGTGCTTGCAGAAAGCGGTACCTGAGCTATTTTTTTAGCTGCAGCCTCCCCAAGGAGTTCATTGCACATGCCTTTACCAGCAGGCAGAATTAACTCTTCCCCAATAGTAAAGGGCTTCTTAGATTTAGCAATCCGACTAGCCACTATGAGGCTTTTAGCGCAGCCACGTTCACCGATGTGGTTGCTTTACGCACTAGTTTTTTGTCCTTCTTGCTCGCGTTTCTTACGCTCAAAGAACTCAAGGGGTTTGTCTTTAAGTGTAGGATGCTTGGACTCTAGATGTCGAATTAGCTTTGATGGTTTCATTGCTTCGTTTGACAACTTATCGCCAAATACCACACATAAAGTACTTGGTGCATGCAAGTCACCGGTCTCTGCGAAACCATATTTTAAATATGACTCGTCGTATTTCGTATTGAATGACCCCTTCTGAGGTATCTGGCTCACCATCGTCAGTGGGTATTATTGCGAATGTGACATTATTGCGAATTAAATTGAGTTTATTTAGTTTGCATGCATTTTTTTTTAAACTCTTGTCGTGGGCTACGGCCCGGTTAGGAATGTACCGGGCTGCGGCCCGGTGGTTGGGGACCGTTGATCTAAGGCACGAGCGCATCTTTGAGGCCAAGCCTCACCAAGTAGCCCGTTTGTTTACAACTAACATTACATTTAATTAAACTGCTTATAGGCTATGCCGAAATACGTACAAACAGGGGAAATTCTATGTGAACGTACAAACAGGGGAAATTCTTTCTCTAGTAGCTGAGTAGCCTGATGGTAGGCAGGTGCGCTCGTAGACATACGGCCGAACATGCAAGCGCCAATGAATCGCGGCTCTCACGACAATCACTGCGTTAAACTTAAATAGGTTAACATCACTCTAAGTTCGCCTTCAAGTAAGGAAAACGATGATTTGAAGACATCTGTTTCATTGGAAGGGCAAGGGGGTAGCAACAGGGCAACACAGAGACAGGCCCTATGGCAGGGCTAATGTTATGAGAGTATTAAAATATGGGATATTCTACGGGAAAACATTAAAACGGCAAGACAGCAGGGGAAAGTTAAAATACGTGATAAACATGGAAAAAGTTGGCATACATTGTTTCGGTCCCCGTGCACAGGGATTATTTGTCATATTATTAACCACATTGAACAATTTCTAGCAGGCAAGGGAGGGTTATGCAACTTTTGACTGAAGCACTCAAAATTCCTCCGGTAGCCCCTTCAATAAATAACGAACAGTCCCTAGATTGCTGCTGGGCTATAGGCCCTATGTCTTGGTTCATGTCTGTTAACAACTCATTGCCGTCAAACACGTATCTCACGGTTGCATCCATTACAAACAAACATGCAATGTGAACGTCTGGGATTGGGGAGAGCACTAAATGCTCTACTGAATAAGCATGAAGTTAAACCTTTAAATGAAAAACACTCTTTAATAATCAAAAAAATAAACCGCTAATGAAATTGATTGTGACCATCAAAAATCGTTTATCGCCTGTAACTCTGTGATAACAGGACGTAACATGAAGGCATTTGGCTGAGCAACGGAGGTTAATATGCTCCATATTTTGTCCAAATGATGTCTGTCTATCATGGTTGCACTCGGAGAAAAACATGTTTAATGTTTAATTTGTCCTGCGTTTCTTCTACGGCTGCAAACGGGATCAACCAAATATTTCTTTATTAGGGCAGGGCAGGCATATTTCTGGCTATTAAATTATTTCTAAACCAGGTTTCCAGGCTCCATTTCTTTTTACGAGACACCCTGCTCAATTGAGACATCTGCCGGTTGTTTGGATTGTTGCAGCGTCGTTGCAGCGTCACTGGAAAATTAAAGTCGCGTGATACCGCGTGATCCCGCGCACGGACCTCGAGAGAAGCTGGCCAAGTCGAAGCACTGCCCACTGTAAGCATTGCGCCCAGGGGTGTAGTCTGTCGCATGATCCAAAAATCGCTGTCTTACACCCTCTAAAAATCATTACGTCAATGACCAAGAAAAGCCTGGTCTATTAACGAAATGTCATGAGATGTAAGCAGCCCTTAGCAAGCAGTCCCAAACAAATTCTCTGCAGGATAAATAGCCTTAGGATTTTTATTCAGTCATTTGAATATTAGGTGCTCTAAGCGATGTTGTATAGTATAAGTATAAGTATACAGTTAAGAACAAAATTATTCATACCCCTGGCAAATATTGATTCAATGTAGGGGTGTCGTGATATACTGGTTTTGTGATAATCGGCACATGTTATCGCTAATTAAGCTGCTCTGACATTTGTCCATGAACTGGCAGTGTGTGCAACATAACATGCTATTTTAACATGCAATAGCTAACATCATAAGTGGCTAACATCATAAGTTATCATAAGTTATGTCTCCTGAAAATGCAATTTCAGATAGCCTACCTGCAATTAGAATTATGTCTAGAAACAATGAAACTACAGGTATTCATAATAAATACAGTGATATAGGGCTAGTTCAATGTTATGTTCAAATTTGTCTTATCAGTCGAAAATAGCAATTTAATGTTGTTGACCTGGTTTGGGCATTTTGTTGAATGAGAGAAAGTGGGAGTTGTAGGCCTGAATGGTATGTTTTTGAATAACATTTATATATAGTCTAGGCCTACTTTAAGTGATTGTTTTCTTTTATAATGATTGCTATTGATATCGTGATAATATCGTTATTGTGATATATTTCATGATATCAGTCATGATAATCGTATTCTGAAATGTTGATATCGTGACACCCCTAATTCAATGTTGATTTTCTCTTTATCGATATGTTTGTTCTGACTGAAAATGAGACTACCACATGTCAAAAGGTTGTAAGACAATGTGGTAGAAACGGAATCAAAAAAAGAAGCATTTTCATCTTTTTTAACATTTTTATGAAAAATGTTGTGTCCAAAATTATTCATAGACTTTTTAAATAATCAATGGAAACATCTTTATTTGCATTCAAAGCTCTCAAAATGGTTCTTATAATACCTACCAAGCCTCTCCATGTCTCCACAATGATTCTACACTGCACCTTTTTAACAGCAATCTGGGTTTTGACAACATTAAATCAATTTTTGACAACATTAAATCAATATTTGCCAGGGGTATAAATAATTTTGTTCTTAACTCTATATAATCTTTTTATCCCGTGAGGGAAAGTTGGTCTCTGCATTTATCCCAATCCGTGAATTAGTGAAACACACACAGCACACAGTGTACACACAGTGAGGTGAAGCACACACTAATCCCGGCGCAGTGAGCTGCCTGCATCAACAGCGGCGCTCGGGGAGCAGTAAGGACACCTCAGCCGTGCCTACTGGTCGGGGTTCGAACCGGCAACGGCTACGGCTGCCGGCTGCTTAGAGTACCTTTAAGCTAAATCTGAGATGGTGCAGCAACCATTTTCCCAGATTTTGTCTGATCTGACACGGAATGACACACCAGCAAGGTGTTCCTGAACAGTCCAACCAGGCAACATTTATTTTATAGCCTAGCTTAGTTTATAGAACCTACCATAATTGAGTATCGATACATGGTTCACTGAATGATACTAAAGTCATGCATTTATCGTTGTTTTTTGGTTAGAAACTCTGCAACTTCCACAAATGATTTTGTAGCCTGGTGATACCAGACTCTCTGACTTCGCAGAGAACTGTAGGCAAATTAAATTGAGCAGAAGTACGTACAGTAGACGGGCGGAGCCAGGCTAGGGGTACCATGCAGTAGCCTGAAAAGTTGTAGATTCAATTCCCGTCTTCCACTGTTGTGCCCTTGAGGAAGGCACTTAACCCCAAGCATTGTAATATTATTGACATATGTAAGTTGTTTTGGATCAAATGTGTCTGCTAAATGAACAAATGTAGGTACGCAATTCTATGCAAACAATTCAACTCTCACAACTACATGGTTCTTAGTTGAGTTGATTGTAATAGTGGAGATTTTTTTGGTATTTGTAGTTTCTCTGTATATTACCTATAGTAAACACCTAATGTTTTATAATTTGTTGCCTATGGTTGAGGTGTTTCTTATGTATTTCAAATGTAGTTTCCCTGTATTTACTTTCATATATCTGCGGTAATTACCCAATAATATACTGTGATTTAGCATGCATTCACTTGGTACTTGGTACTTACTACTACTACGGTTATGGTTATTTGAATAATGGTAATTGGTAATTTGAAAGTAGAATTACTATGTTGGAATTTATAAGCAAAACCTTCATACAAGTTACTGGTTTGAGGTAATGGATGCGTACTTTCTGGTAAAATCAGTGTATTATCAACCATTTTACAATGTTTTAAAGCCATCTGTGATTCTTAAATGTAATTAAAATGCCTGTGTTCTGTAAATGTGTTTGCATGTGATTTTTGCTTTCTCTAACCAGATGTATCCCAACTTGCATATTACTAATGTGGAAGAGTCCTCTAATCCAGTCACAATTCCATTCTGGTGCCAGAAAGGCTTGGGTCACTGCCAGACTCGTTCCATCATTCCTTATCACTGTCGAGGTATGTTTAAAGCAAGATCTGTTCATTCAATATTTTTCTGAATACATTACTAACCTATCAAGGCTATGTCACAGTGGTAAGAATAGTGTCAAATAGTGACCACATTTTTACAAGTCACCTGGCATATTAGTTTAAAGCAACAGGGAGGGGTTTTGGTTAAAAGCTAACAGCCTAACCTCTCAAAAGCATGCATAAACACTAGTAATACCAGCAAAAGCACAGTTATGACTTTTTATCTCATAATTATGTTAGGGAAAGTTAGGCTGTTTTTTACTATGTGTTCCTATAGGTGTCTAGTAACACCTCCCAATTTATCCACTGCCAAATCCTCGGGGAAACACCTGGAGAGCCCATCTAGTTTGGGGTGCCCAGGGACTGGGCGAAAATCATGAAAACATTTTTTTTTTTCCCCAATATTAGCTTTTGAGATGTCTAACTAGGGGTTTGTAGGGGTGCTGAATCTATTAGTTTTGAGTAAAAATGAATCCAAGTCCAAAAAAATCTATAACAAGTGGTTTTATTGAACAATAACAAAACAAAACTTCCTTAATCGGTTTAAAATTTAAAAACCTCATCCAATTCCCCTGCCCTCCCTCACTCCTGTTATCTTCTGGCTGGGTGGATGTTCTGGCAAGAGTTACCATGACAGTTCCAACTAGCAGAAATACACTTGACTCTTTGCTTTTAACAGCAGCACCCGAGAGTGTCACAGTCCCCTGCACAGCTGCAGCTGACAAACTTCAGAAGGTAGTCCGGGATCTGTTGTAGGGACTGGTGCATAACCATGTTGTCCTTGTTTCTATCCATACTCAAGGGCATCCAGTGATGGACTTTAGCAGTAGCCAATCTCTGGTCTGGAGATATGCCCGCAGAGAGTGCTGTGCTGCAGCTCCTGTAATTGGAGGCAGTTTCTCAGGCTTGACACTAGTTATAGAATTTCACAAAACTGAGTACACCCCTCACATTTTTGTGAGGGGTATTTATTATATCTTTTCATGGGACAACACTGAAGAGATGACGCTTTGTTGCAATGTAAAGTAGTCAGTGTACAGCTTGTATAACAGTGTAAATTTACTGTCCCCTCAAAATAACATAACAACCAGCCATTAATGTCTAAACCGCTTGTGAGTACACCCCTGAAGTAAAAGTAAAAATGTCCAAATTGGGCCCAATTTTCCCCCCACGGTGTCATGTGACTCGTTAGTGTTACAAGGTTTCAGGTGTTAATAGGCAGCAGGTGTGTTAAATGTCGTGTTATCGCTCTCACACTCTCATGCTGGTCACTGGAAATTCAACATGGCACCTCATGGCAAAGAACTCTCTGAGGTTCTGAAAAAAATAATTGTTGCTCTACATAAAGATGGCTAGGCTATAAGAAGATTGCCAACACACTGAAACTGAGCTGCAGCACGGTGGCCAAGACCATACAGCGGTTTAACAGGACAGGAACAGGACAGAACAGGCCTCGCCATGGCCGACCAAAGAAGTTGAGTGCACATGCTCAGCGTCATATCCAGATGTTGTCTTTGGAAAATAGACGTATGAGTACTGCCAGCATTGCTGCAGAGGTTGAAGGAGTGGGGGTCAGCCTGTCAGTGCTCAGATCATAGGGAGGGAAAGTGAAAACCAGCGCCCCAAGTGGTTGCGTTCCTATCGAAGAGCAGCTCCAATGATAAGTCCCATAGACCTATTTTAAAAAAAATATTGTGAAGCCAAATCAGCGATGTTATCCACCAAAAATATTTTTCAGTGTCTATACAGTAATAATCTTCTAACTGTGTAAATGTCAGACCCTATTTTGCCTTATTTAAAAAAATCGAAATTGCTCCTTTTGTTTCATAAACGAACTACAAAAGAAGTCACGTGACTTTACCCTTCGACGTTACTCACGGTAGCATGGTTTGTTTATTAGCCTAGTTAGCATTTACACTTACACACTTACTGCCAGCTCTTCATGTGAGTAGAAGCACAACACCAGTTATCCAGACATAAAGGTTATCACCACGCGGTTTACATCACGTTCCGTTATTACAAAAATATGTTAAGCCAGTTAAGCAAATTGCCGTATTGATCAGTTAGAGCGCCCAAACCTGTGACGTGACATGCAGCTGTAGTTCGTTATCACCGTGTTACGACAAAAACTCAAAACAATTCAACTGATCCTAAAAATAAGGTATGACCACTTGAAGCAATAGAGGTGACCCCAGTGCCTAACATATGGAAGGCATTAAATTAAGATCCTAGTGTGCACCGAGATATATTTAAAAAATATCCCATCCACTCCGCTAAACTCTAGGAACGCAACCACTAGATGGCGATGAGATTACTTTCCTTCCCTATACACCGCACACTGCATCAAATTGGTCGGCATGGCTGTCGTCCCAGATGGAAGCCTCTTCTAAAGATGATGAACAAGAAAGCCCGCAAACAGTTTGCTGAAGACAAGCAGACTAATGGCTTCTACATACCTGACGCACCCGACCGGTAGCGCGACAATGTGACGTCAAAATGACGTAGATCTCTCTGGCGCGCCAGGGTTTTGGCCGTGTAGCACACGGTGGCGCTTCACTCATTTTTTTTCAGACGAAGCGACAAAGGCGGAAACAGGAAGATGGACTAGTTCGAGGGCAAGCGAGTTGCAGTGTTTTGTTACAGCCGTGAATTTTTAATAGTTTGCTGGATAAGTTAACAAAGTTACCAGTGAGAGTTGCAACACATGGAATTAAGAGGAAAGAATAGAAACGATTTATTTTCAAACAAAGGATATCTATTAAGGGCTGAACAAAATCTCTTTCCACTTCAGGAAATTACACAAACTCAGCCAGCTGCTAGCTAGCTAGCCAGCTAACTAAACTGTTTAAATTATTAAAATTTCCCTCGGGATGACTAAAGTACCTATCTATATATCCATCTATCTATCTATCTATCTATCTACCTGTGCACACACCTTGGAAACTACATGATAATGATGATGGTAGTTGTGAATAGTAGCAACCAAAGTACCATCACAGAGGCTAGCTACTGGTGTTTACTGCAGCTTCTTCTGCTGTGTAAGTAGTTAATGTTAGTCTTTTCACAACAGCGACACCTCTGTTCAGGAGAATATTGCATCTAGTGTTGCGACCACCACGCGCGAGTATAAATGGTTACGGCGCTTCTGTGACATCACATTGTCGCTACTGGTCGGGTGCGTCGAGTATGTGGGACATTTAAGGACATGGATAACTGGAACCATGTGGTCTGGGGAGCTACAGTTCATTAAAGGAACCATGAATGCCAACATGTACTGTGACATACACATATCACATAGTGAAGCAGAGCATTCGGAAACTGAGCCACAGGGCAGTATTCCAAAATGATAACGACCCCAAACACACTTCCAAGACGACCACTGCCTTGCTAAAGAAGCTGAGGGTAAAGGTGATGGACTGGCCAAGCATGTCTTCAGACCTAAACCCTATTGAGCATCTGTGGGGCATCCTCAAATGGAAAGTAGAGGAGTGCAAGGTCTCTAACATCCACCAGCTCCATGATGAGTGGAAGAGGATTCCAGTGGCAACCTGTGAAGCTCTGGTGAATTACATGGCCAAGAGGGTTAAGGCACTGCTGGAAAATAATGGTGGCCACACAAAATATTAACACTTTGGGCACAATTTGGACATTTTCACTTAGGGGTGTACTCACTTTTGTTGCCAGCGGTTTAGACATTAATGGCTGTGTGTTGAGTTATTTTGAGGGGACAGCAAATGTACACTGTTAAACAAGCTGTACACTCACTACTTTACATTGTAGCAAAGTGTAATTTTTTCAGTGTTGTCCCATGAAAAGATATAATAAAATATTTACAAAAATATTAACTCAGTTTGTCCTCATGAGTTTCACATTTTGTTGATCACCGTCCACCCTCTGCATTGGACTCTCTCTCTCACACACACACTCACACACACTTTGCGTGTACTGTAACACACTGGTACTATAATCACAGATAGTTTTGTCTCAACATGGTGTTTGTGAGAAAGGACATTTTGCATGTGTGTGTATGTGTGTGTGTATGTGTGTGTGTGTGTGTGTGTGTGTGAGAGAGAGAGACAGAGAGAGACAGTGTTAGTGAAGGTGTGAACTTTATTTAGTGTGTGCATATGTGTTTGTGTGGGTGTGTGGTTGTGAATGTGTTTGTGAGAGTCAATGTGCATAGGTGTGTGTGTGTGTGTGTGTATGTGTGTGGTTGTGAATGTGTTTGTAGATGTGTGTGTGGTTGTGAATGTGTTTGTGAGAGAGTCAATGTGCATAAATGTGTCTGTGTGAGAGAGAGAAAAAAGAGTGTCCAACGTGGAGGGTAGACAGTGAGCAACATGTAAAACAAAATGTAAGACTCATGAGGACAACATAACTAGTATCAAGCCTTAGAAACTACCTCCAACTACAGGAGCTGCAGAACAGCACTCTCTGCGGGCATATCTCCAGACCAGAGATTGGCTACTGCTACAAAATCTATCACTAGATGTCCTTGAGTGTGGATAGAAACAAGGAGAACATGATTATGCACCAGTCACACCAGATCCCATTGTACCAGACTACCTTTGTTTGTCAACTGCAACTGTGCAGGCGTCTGTGACACTCTCAGGTGCTGCTGTAAAAAGCAAGGAGTCAAGTGTATTTCTGCTTGTTGGAACTGTCATCTTAATTCTTGCCAGAACATCAACCAGCCAGATGATAACAGGAGTGAGGGAGTGCAGGGGAGTTGAGGGATGAGGTTTGTTAAATTTTAAACTGATTAAGGAAGTTTTGTTTTGTAATTGTTCAATAAAACCACTTGTTATGGATTTTTTACGGACTTGGAGTCATTTTTACTCAAAACTAATGGCTGGGATAGATTCAGCAACAAACCCCTAGTTAGACATCTCAAAAGCTAATATTGGTAAAAAAAAATGGGTCACTTTATAATAACTACACACAATTCATCATTTATTAAGGCTTTGTTACTTATTAGTTAATGGTTTGTTCATCATTAGTAATTTCTAATTTATCATCAGTAAAGCATTTGTTCACATAGTTATAAATAGTTTGTTCATAGTAAATAAGCCTATATCTTAAATATGTTTATACATTATTGTTAATACTTAATAAATGATGCAATAATATGTTTTTGATTAAGTAATATTTCCATTATTTAACAGTTGTTAGGGTGAGGATACATATTTTATAAACCATTTCCTAATACTATAATTAATAATTAACTCAGGAGTTACAAGTGGTTAGTTAATGATATTTTGTGAGCTCATCTAAAGTTAGGATGTTTTATGCCTTGCAACACATTTACAAATGAGTTATAAAGTTTACACTTGCATTTATTCACCCAAAGTTTGACTTACACATGTCAATGAAATTAAAGGGCAAGGCCACATTGGTGGGCCTTGGGGTTTGAACCCCAACTTTATGGGTTACTGCATGTTAACCCGGCTCCCTATCCACTACACTACCTCTGCCCAGTGGTATTACAACAGTCAATTCAAAAATATAATATAGATATGCGTGTTTACTATGAACAAACCATTTTTAACTGTGTGTAAACATGATTTACAGATGAGAATTAATGTAGGAATAATGCTTTACAAATGAAGAATACAGCATTTAATAATAGTTTACAGATGTTTAATAACAGTGTGTAGTAGAAGAAAACATAGTTGTAGGGGTTTTATCTGGGCCAAGGTAGTGTAGTGGATAAGGAGCTGGACTAGCATGCAGTAGCCTGAAAAGTTGGGGGTTCGATTCCCGGCTTTCACTGTTATGTCAATGGCCTTCAATTTAATTGACATGTGTCGTCGCTGTCTGCTAAATGAATGAATGTGAATGTAATCTTTACAACTCATTTGAAAATGTGTTGCAAGGCATAGAAAGTCCTCACTTTAGATAAGCTCACAAAATATCATTAACTAACCACTTGTTACCCCTGAGTTAATCATGAATTATAGTATTAGGAAGTGGTTTATAAAATATTTATCCTCACCTTAACTAATCATTAGTGCATGTGTATATTGCATCATTTATTAAGTATTAACAATAATTCATAAACATATTTTAGATATAGGCTTATTTACTATGAACAAACCATTTATAACTGTGTGTACAAATACTTTATGTATGAAAATTACCATAGGAACAATGCTTTACAAATGATGAACAAAGCATTTTGTAATAGTTTGCAACTGGTTTATAATAAGAAAATTATTTCATTATAAGTTGTTGTTTCATTACTTATTAAGTATAAATCATGTACTTACAAACATATTTTTTGGATAGGCTTATTTACTATGAACAAACCATTTATAATTGTGTGAACAAATGCTTTACTGATGATAAATTATGTATGAACAAGAATTTACTAATGATGAACAAACCATTAACTAATAAGTAACAAATGATGAATTGTGTGTAGTTATTATAAAGTGTTACCAACAAATGTTTTCATAATTTTTGCCCAGTCCCTGGGCACCCCAAACTAGATGGGCTCTCCAGGTGTTTCCCCGAGGATTTGGCCGTGGATAAATTGGGAGGTGTTACTAGACACCTATAGGAACACATAGTAAAAAAAGCTATTGGTAAGAAATATTTTTGCAGATTGGCGAAAAAAAAAGCCTAACTTTCCCTAACTATTATGTATCTTGCAGTTTTTTTTTTCAAGTGGCGGAAACAGACTTCCATATTGTCCAGAGATGCCACTGGTGTCTATCGAAAAAGGAGGGTTCAGGGATTATGCTAAGATAATTGTTTTTCCCATCCATTAAGTAGAACCAACGTTATCGTCATTTTAAAAACATGTCATTCTTTAACGCGACTGGAATGTTTCAAAGTCATTGTGAAAATATAATAGCGGGGGGGGGGGGGCTCACAAAACATTGTTTTATCATTATTTTTGACCATTAAACCAACCAGGAAGCAAACTAAAATGACCATGGGATGTTTGTATGGAAGTCAGGGATGGGTAGGTCCAGAACAGAGCCATCTATCTATAGACCATAATCCACCCATTGACTTGCATCATAGAAAGTATTGTCAACATGACTTTGAGGAGGGATATTTCTCTGACTATAATAGTAGTAAAAATGTAGTAAAAATTTCAACTGTATTTATTTCAGAATAAGTGTGTGTTTTCACTTTCAAAGTTTAATGTTTGTGTATATAGTTAGCCTGACTCCACCTGTCCACGTACTTCCACTCATTTACATTTCCCTACAGTACTCCGTCTGGAATAGCTCTCGTTCACTTCGTTTACTTTGGCAACTTGTCTCCGAACCAACCAGCGAACAGAGGGCGTTCCTGAGAGCGATTACGTTTAAGTTAAAGACCCTATTCAATTGAATTTTCAATTCAATTTTATTTGGAGAGTGACAGGGGCAAGGAAAACTCCCTTTTATTTGTAGTGTTCTTACACTATGTAACATTCTTGTTATTTAGTTATTTAAAAGTTTGATGGCGGGTCTCTTTCATGGGGGATAAGGGGTAATCCGTGACAGTCTCAGTATTTAATTGTTTGCCATCACTGAGCATAATACTACTGGAAAGTTATTTCCACTATTTTCATGCTTTATCATCACTACATTCTCCCTGATCTACATTCCAGACTTCTGGAAACAATGTCCAAAATGGTGCATTATGAAGAATACAAGGAGCTTCATAAAAAGTCTTCATAAAAAGTCTTCAACTTCATCAAAAGTTTTATTTCATTAAAAGAAAGAACAAATATGTATCTTTATCTGGTATAAATCCCATTAGGATCATCAAGTGCCCGCATTTGGGTCCAAATATGGGGTTCCAAGAGTCACCTCTGCCGGAGAGGGTTTTTGGACCCCCATAAAACCCCCACCAGTGGTACCATACCCTTCAAATTAATTTGGGCAAGAGCAAGGTTCCCACATATAACAAATAATCCTGTTTAGAATAAGTATGATCATTAATTGTGGTGCTAGGGCCACCCAAAAAGTGAAAAATCACACATGCCGTCAACTTTTTATAGGACTTTGGTGACCCACCTCTGACCCAAACTAAGGAATATTGATTCTGCCTCTAGAATTGTGTAGTACAGGTAGGGCTGGGCGATATATCGATATATTTTAAAATGCGATATAGAATTAGATCATATCGCATATATCGATATAGTTCAAATTTGCGCCATGATCCTTGCTCCACGCAAGCTGCTGACCGGAGCTCTCTGCACTGCTGTGAAACGGCACACTATTTTTCTCATATAAATATATTTATTTCAGAAAAAGATTGGCCTATTTTATTTTATAGGCTTTTTTTTATTTAAGATATTTTTTTATTTAAATGTGCACCTTACGGAGCTTTGATTTAAATACAGGCACTCCAGTTTTATGTTTACATTTTATTGTTATTTGAGTAGTGAGTTTTCAATAAAACTACTATTTGACTGAACATTTCATTTTACAGCTCTAATTTTGCGGAAAAAATATCGAGATATATATCGTATATCGATATTCAACTTAAATATATCAGGATATGACTTTTGATCCATATCGCCCAGCCCTAAGTACAGGCTACAATGAATTACCACACCACTATTAGAACCATACCTGTCAACACTCCCGTTTTTTCCCGGTTTCTCCCGTATTTCAAGGTCATCTCCCAGCATCCTCCCGTTTTGTTATTTCTCCCGGAAAACTCCCGTAATTTGCATGGCCATCAAACTTCATTTTAAAATCATTGATGCATTCAGGTTGCCAGATTGTGTATGAAATACACCCTACACATACACGATCACTTAGTTTCAATTTCAACCGTTTTGTCATAGGCTAAAACCTGGCAACCCAAAACCCAAATAAGGAAGCGGATGCCAACTGCGCAGCCTGAGTCTCGTCGTAAGCAAGCGGGCTAGATGAATGGCCTACTCCAGAACTAGCTGTTGTGAAATTGTTGGGAATTTAATTGATTAACACATCACATAAACTGTTACCAAAACTGAACCAAATCTGACAGCAAGCAGCTTTGGAGTTTTGGAAGTAGGCTGCAGGCAGGCAGCTGGTGGATACATAACTGGCATGCGTAAGGTAATGGTAATGGTAAAAGCAACGACCGAAATGCAGTGTTGAAACACGTGTATGAAACGTATTAAATATGCAAACACAGATCGGTATAAACACTGCCCCCCAAAAAAAAAAAAAATCTCCCGTTTTTGGAAAGCTAAATGTTGACAGGTATGATTAGAACAGACGTTATGTGTCAATTAGGGCCGTGGCACCCAAAATTCAAATGGAAGCCACGGGTAGAGATATTGACCTGAAACTTCAGATTCCTTTGTTTGGTAACATAAGGCATATTTTCACAGCTTTTCAACAAAATCTGAGAGGTACCATGTACATGATATTGGCTGTTTCCACATGGAATGACCCATGTGCTTGTTTTGTAGATTTAAAAAAAAAACATTTAACTCTATTTGGCATGGTGGATTATACTACCAACTTTTGCAAAGTGGTGTAGAGGGTAAAACCTTTGATTTAATTAAATCAATGTACTCAAATTCTAAATTCAGTATAAAAATGGGAGAAAAACAGACTGATTTCTTCACTCAAAAAAGAGGAGTGAGGCAGGGCTGTAGTCTGAGTCCAAAATCATTCAATATTTATATCAATGAGTTAGCAATGCAGTTGGAACAGTCTACAGCCCCTGGACTCGGACTCCAAGAAATGAAGGTCAAATCCCTGCTTTTTGCCGATGACTTGGTTTTTATGTTGCCCTCACAACAGCTCCCCGATCAGCTGGAGCAGTACTGCCAGTCCTGGGCCCTTGCAGTAAATCCAACAAAGACCAAAGTTATGATCTTCCAAAAAACAGCCCAGGTGTCAGGAACACAGATGCAGGTTCAGCCTAGGCAGCACCACCCTAGAGCAGAGGTTCTTAAACTGGGGGTCGCCAAAAATATTGGAGGGATCGCGAAATGATTTGCAGCCTGGATTAAAGACATTTTTCTAGGTATTTAATGCCTTTGGTGTAGACATAGCCTACCTATGAGAAAATACATTTTCTGCCTTTGCTTCCAATGCCCATCTCACAACATTTCGAAACCAAACTCCGCTGGTTACAGAGAAGGGTGTTGCAAGACTTGGCCCATGTTTTTGGGGGGGTCGCCAGAAAAAAAATGTAAGCCCTAGAGCACACAATGCAGTACACGTACTAGTAGTCTAGTAATTACTGCATCAGCTGAGAAAAATGTATACAGGCACTAAACTCACCCACATTAGCTGAACACATAACACATTACAGGAAGTTTCAGCATGGCAGTGAACGCGCACTTAAAGAAAAAGCCCGAAGGGCATTCTGTTCTATAAAAAGAAAATTTCACAAAATAAACATTCCAATTACTAGGGCTGCACGATATTAGGAAAACATGCGATATGCGATAACATTATTGAGTACTGCGATAACAATATAACTTGCGATATTTAAATGTACTGCTCAAAAAAATTAAGGGAACACTTAGGTTTTCCACAATTGTTAAAACACATTTTTTGAAACCTGCACCCTTTTCTCCATTCTCAAACTACATTCACAGAATGTCTGACAGTTCTTGCAAAATAAAACACTCGCCTCAAAAGTTTTACTTGTGCTCAGAACCAAACAGTGTCAGAGTACCGATCCATGTATGATTGAAGTGTTCCCTTAATTTCTTTGAGCAGTATATTTAATGTTTTTCTCCATTCTGCTTGCTGCTAGCATAGACTGTAGGGTGGTGGTGGTGGTGGTGGGGGGTTAAATGTATAATTACAGAAATAAATGTATAATATATATGGCCTGATGAAAGTGGACAGCTAAGAGACCTACTGACTAGGCCAGTGGTTCTCAACCTTTTTTCAGTGATGTACCCCCTGTGAAATATTTTTTCAGCCAAGTACCCCCTAACCAGCGCAAAACATTTTTAGTTGAGAAAAAAATACTTAAAACAGAGCACTGTGCCATCAGTGTCTAATTTATTAAACTTTGGAACTGATAAACACATACAAAATACAAACATTTGGAAAAAAAAGGTTTTTAAAGTATTTTTGCATGGATTCTACTTTTTGAATATATGTATATTTTAAAATCTCTTAAACTACCTTCACGTACCCCCAGGGGTATGCGTACCCCCATTTGAGAACCACTGGACTAGGCTATCGAAGTTGTGTGGAAGATCTGCTCCAAGAAAATTCTCGTAAAAGACGGATAGACAGCCAATCTGAACACTTGTGCACCAACCAGTGGAATATTCCACATTGCCAGCCTTCGATGGGCCTAGCAAAAAAGCTACTTAAGCATCCCACGTTATTAGGTTACCGGCATGCCGACTACGAAAGTGAAAGTAATTGGGCTGCAATCGCACAGTCCAGGCTAAGAAGTAGGCTAAACAACTTTTACAAATAACGAATCCAGAGATTACCTCTCTGCTGCTGTCTGGGGCTTTTGCTAAATGCAAATCATGAAATACAAGCCTTACAGTGAAAGACATATCTTCTGATATAACGATAACAAAAGAAATTGTTTATTTTAACACGGTGGAGAAGGACGCATTTGGCGCTGTGTTTGTAACACGTCATCCTTCATAAAACTAAAATATTCCCATATATACAGACGTGCTTTTCCTTTTAGTCACCAATTCCTCTTCACCCAAGTGTAGGCCAGAATGACCGCATCGGTTTGGTAAAATATGCTGACATTCAGAATGTGAATACACCAAAGACTGTATGGAATGCGCACGGCACAGAAAATGTATCGAAATGTATCGAAAATTAAGTAATCTTTGTGGTATGTCCATCGCAAGCGTTGATATTGCAATAACGATAGATTTTAGATATATCGTGCAGCCCTACCAATTACAATCTGGTGCAAAATATTTCACAGCACAATCCTACCTATTGCGCTATATGGAAGCGAGGTTTGGGGTCCACTCAGTATGCAAGACTACACAAAGAGGGACAACAAATAAACATCAAGCTCAGTCCAGCTCTGCTTCCTAAACATCAATTAGAGTCAACAAAATAATGTATCAAGCAAAAGAAGATTATAGAGCATTGGACAAACCAAATTACAAACTAAAGGTCTGCGCGGGACTGATTTCCCACCCGCTCCCGCAATATTCTGTCCCGCTCCCGCATGAATGTGTCATTTTTAGTCCAGCTCCCGCCCACATGTGTAACATGATGTCCCGCTCCCGCCCGCTAAAGCCCGCATGCAGGAGGGATAGTCTATTCAGTTTTTCTTTCTGTCTCACGAAAGGAGCACACACACATTTTTGAGTTTTGACAATGAGCAGCAGGAACAAATTGAACCCACGTAAACGACAATATAGGCTATAGGCCTGCTATCCGTCAGTTATGCTTATGTAACCTGCGCAATTCAGCCCTGCACACGCCCGGACTCGTACCCGCGAACAGCAGCACCCCGGATCGGGAGGCGAGCGCGCTAACAATTGAGCCAATAGCCCAGGCTACTGGCTCGCATGCCAGCAGCACTTTTGAGGCGTCGGGGAGTGAGGTTTACCAACGTTCCACAAGCACAGCTAAGCTAGCTGGCTGGCATCCATTATACTTAAACCCCATTTTTTATTGCTGCCTAACAGAACATCCAGCTGAACTATGAACATCCCACTAGTTATGAACAGTACTTTAATCATTTCCATATTTAATTTTACGCACATATTTAATTTGCGGGAGTGCAGTGAATCATCGGTTTGTCCCGCACCCGCGAACGCACCTCTCATCCCGCCCGCTCCCGCAAAGAGCTTTCAAAAGTTGTCCCGCGCCGCACTCTTTTGCGTCGGGACCCGCGGGTCTACCGCGGGAGTGCAGACCTCTTTTACAAACCAAAGTAAAATGAATCCCTATCTGATCCTAAAAACTTGTGCATATATATGTCACAAGGTCGGTTCGTTTGCTGCTCACAGGCCTCGAACCCGCCACCTTGACACACACACCGGCATGGGAGACGAACGCTCTAACCACTGAGCTAAAAGCCTAGGCTTCCAACTCAGTGGTTAGAAGCGTTCTTACGTTTAGGGCTTTGAGGATTTACACGGGCAACTAGCACGCTAGCTCAGTCTGCCTCCGTTACATATACACTCGCATGCCTATACACACACACACACACACACACACACTTATTCTGTGTTCACATGTTTACATTGCTGTATGTCTATTTATCTATCTATTATTTTTGTGATTCTACTGTGTTATCTCTATCACTGGCTTTGGCAATTCTGTACCCAAACAGTTATGCTAATAAAGCTTCTTTGAATTTGAAATACAATGTACAGTTATACACCTTCAAAACACTCACCCATAACATCTCACACAACGTAACCAGTCTCAGAGCCAGTACCAGTTATTAAGTTATTGACTGAAACTTCAGTTTGGACCGAGGGGTTAGGATTTGAGAGTTACCTTCAGCCAGTTCAGCCAAAAAATTGACTACCCCAATATTTAAAAATGGCATTCCATTGGTGCTCACTTCCAGTCATATTACTGTGGACACAAAAGTATAGGCAAGGCAAGGCAAGACAGTTTTATTAGCATTTCATATACAGGACAACTCACATAAAGATAAGTTAAAAGTAAGGATAGCTGGGGCACCTGCACTGTATGCTGGCGACCCGGGTTCGATTCCCGCCCCGTGGTCCTTTATGGATCCCACCCCGACTCTCTCTCCCACTCGCTTCCTGTCATTCTCTACTGTCCTGTCACATTAAAGGCATAAAAAGCCCAAAAATATACTTAAAAAAAAAAAAAAAGGTAAGGATAGCTTAAAGTCAATAAGAATGAAATACATTTCACTTGTGAGTGTACACACAGGCATTCTTGAAAATTCTGTGAAACAAAGAACTTCATCCTTCGTAGAATTTGAAGAATTGAAGAATGCTTGACATTGGAACAATGCTTCCTTCCTTGACTTTGAGAAACAGCCAACATATTACATTGCTGTTCTTCAAGTTGCTGCCATCTTCTGAGGATAAAGACTGTATAAGACAGGTTGAAAAATTTCCCTTTAATGTATTTTAACATGTGACTGTGTTTGCAGAAAACGTGTTTGTAAAGAATGTGGTGACTACTGCTTTCTCCATCTTGGGGAATTGAGAATTATATGTGCAACGCATGTGCGTCATGTCAGGGTAGTTTATAGTCCACATGATTTGTGTCAGATTTTAGCTGCAATCTACGGCTAATGTGAACACTCACTTCCAAAAGATTGCATTAGACAGACAAAAAAAAACAGTCTGCAGTCTGAACACGCCCAGAAAAGAAGTGATATGTTGGTTGTGCTATAAAAGATAAAAAGGGATACAATCAACTTCTCTTTTCTTGAAAGAACGTCAAGGGAAATCATAGTCATTGGTGTTATTGTTTAGGGGGGAAAAGTATTGCTCCTGTTTGCTCTCTCTCTGACTTAACACCTGTTACCTCCTTTCACTACCCTTTCTCCACAACAGGGGGTGAATATGTGAGTGAGGCACTACTTGTTCCTGACCGCTGCCGCTTTCTGCACCAAGAGCAGATAGACATGTGCAAGAGCTACATGCACTGGCACAATGTTGCTAAGGAGGTGAGCTGTATGCATAGTACACAGTGCTAAAGTCATAAATATTCTTTATGACTATTTAAAACATTTTCCACAGAATATTCATATTTATTCTAAATGTTTTGATTATTAGTGGGCTTGATCAATAGAGGACCTCCTGCCTTGCCCTTTTGATTTACAGCAGGTCCTCCAGAAATTCCAGCAGCACACTGCAGTTGGAAGCAATGGCTTGTAGCGAGGCTGTTTTCAAGGTCCATCTGGTTGGGCACAGAGGTCTAAAAAAGGAAGTTTTGGAACTCTTGGAACCAGGCCAGTCGCTGTGGTGTATTTCTGAAAAGCGTGACCATATATGTATAAGGTCCAAAAAGTTGCGACATGCAGGAATGTTTCTGGTGACATCATGCACAACCAAACTCCTTGCTCAATCCCTGACAGGAAAGATATCGGAGAGAAGATAGAATAGCCAGCAAAGAGATTCTGGCATCACCTATCTGCCTTTGTTTACCAACAGAGAGTCCTTAACACCTGCACTAACTGTCATAATGCTCACAGCAATGCAATGTAAATTGGACTTTTCATGTGATCAAAATCGTTCAAGTGATTCTTTAGCCCAGCTCGAAAAAAGAAGAATAAGACATGTGTTTAGCTGTAGTGCAGACATTATATTACAAAATACTTTGTTTTTTGTGAAGTCATAGGCTATCCAGGGGAATTTCCAACTAGCCTAGTCCTTCCCTTCCGTCGTCCATCTTCACTGCTGTAGTTTTTTTTTTATCTTCATTATTGTTGTTATCTGACGGGGCACTAGTGGATATCGCTGCACTTGCATCATTTGACATTTTTGCTTTTCTAACCAGTTTTCATCCGAGAGACATTCTGGGGTCCGTTTCTCAAAAGTTAGCTGCTTGGCTAAACCACCATGGTACACAGTCCTGGCGTCATGGGGGGGCTTTGGGGGGCCGGGCCCTTCCTGGAAGTCATCTGTGCCCGCCCTGGACAAGTTTGGCTGCACCAACCAACCCCACTTCCCCAATCCCATGGATTGATTTTGAACAATAATTAAATGTAGGCCTATTATAAGTTTGTCAGTATAGCAAGTAGCAAATAAAACTTGTAAAAATCTGTATTATTCCGTAGCTTATCAATCAAGAACATTAGGTAAGCCCAGCTATCACATTTATGGAGAGGAGGTTTTAGTGGCGCAGTCTACTTCACTTCTGCACCTGTCATCCAATGATAAATATGGCTTATCGGCTCGCAGGTAGGCTATGTCTCTTATCGTTAGGGTTGGGTATCGTTTGGGTTTTATCCGATACCAGTGCTAAATCGATACTTTTAAAACGGTGCCGGTGCCGAAACGGTGCCTGAACAGGTACTTTGTTTTTACAATAAAATGGTCTAAAGCATGAATTGCTTTTTTTTATTGATAAGACAAATTGAACATAAAATTGAACTGTTATATTCAATTTACTATCAATATCTCATTGCTCCTACGCATAATACATTTAAATGTTAAAACAGCTTGCCATGGATGCACACACAAGTAAGCTCTGCTTTCAAGTTTGTAGATAACCCTGTTAAATAAGTGTGTTTTCATACTATGTGTTTTATACTTTTATAGTTTTTTATAGTTTAAAGAAAAGTTTGCTCCTTTACTGGAGAGTTGACAAGCTCTTACGGTGTTTGCAGGAGTTTGCAAGTGTTCAAAAGGGTATTGAAGTTATTAGTCTACGTATTACGTTGTTACACGGCTTTACTCAACTTCTGTGTAGGCTAATAAACCAAAGTGAACTTCGTGCAACATCAGTCTTCGAGCCATCTTTCAGTAGAGGTAGCTACAGTAAGAGCTTCAACCTCACCGAGTGCTCTGATGCCGCGAAGACGAGTGAGGAAAACGGAGGGATTCCACGGTCCTGATTCACCCTACGTTCTCCACATCGTCCAGACGACAGAGCTCCATCTCCTGCACGGACCGAGACCGACACAAAAGGCGACGTTAACGGATCTGCACGGGGAGCGCTGTAATACCACGGGCAGCGAGCAGAGGGTCTCGGTGGATGGAAGATATGGCTAACGGGTTCGAGTGAACACAACACACAATGGCTAACAGGTACTGTATGAGTAGACACAAATTGCTAACCTGAACAACGACAGAAGAGACTATTTTTGGCGCTAAATCGAACAAAGGAAGAAGAGACTTTTGGCGCTCACTTAAACAAAGAGAAGAAACTGTTTTTGGCGCTCAATTCACTGAACGTATTTGCATGCATGAACATTTAAACTGACCTGTTTTGCGTTCTATGGACTCTTTCAATATAACCTAGCTATGCAACATTAAGGTGGTTGTGTTGATATTGATGTGGATGTCGTTGACCTTTCATGGTTTAACTTTTGATATTTTGACATTTTTGCAATTTCATATAATTTGACAAATTTAATAGAAGTAGTAAAGTTATTTTGATGTGCATGTTAAATAAGTTAAAATGTCACAGTTAGAATCATTGGATTTAGAGTCTAATGAGTTAGACGAGCAGATACAAAGTCTCCAAGCGGAAATCAAAGAACTTAATGTCACCTTAGAAAGTGAAACTGATGAAGAGAAAAGACAAAATTAGAAGGGAAACAAAACAAAGAGCAAGCGCTAAGTAGGCTTCAAGTGCAAAACAGTATGGCGATAAAGATAACCAAGGCACACGACACTGAACGCTCTCGTGTTCCAACTGAAAAAATGCTAGCTTATCAAAAAGAAGAAGCACAGAAAAAAGAGAAGAAATTTCTCACTGCATATCAGAATTGGAAAGCTGAGGTCCGCAATACACGTGAACAACTAAAATCTTACATTACAACAACTCAGCTAGCCATCCTCGTTGATACACTAGAAGAAGTAAAAAATAATGTGATGAAGTTATATGATGAAATAAGACAACTTGTCACACCTTCATCTGATATAAGGCGACGTGTAGATGCATGTGAGGCTGTAACCACAGACATTCACAAAATTACATATGAGAGAATAGCAGGTATTGATGACTTTGATGCTGAAAAGGAGAGAAACCGCCTCCACACGCTACTTGACTGTGATTACGCTCATTCTATCTATGGGTCCACTGTCTCCAAAGTGAGCCATGAATATAGCCAACACTCTAATGTGTCTTGCTTAGCAGGTAAACACGCAGACGCTGCAGCAGAGGTTGCAGCTAAAGAAGCGGTATATGAAGTGCTCTTAAAGGAAAGGGAGCACAAAGACAAAATACAACAGTTAGAAGAACAACATAAGAAGGCCCTTGAATCTCAAAAATTAGAACTAGAAAGATTGCAAGCAGAGAAGGACTTAAAAGCAGCTCAAGCTAAATTAA